>NC_141091.1:25358338-25390838 GCF_041138505.1 Cibotium barometz
AATTGTCAAGTGGAGTGGTAAAGTGTGTAGAAGAGGTCAAAAGAGAGGATTCCAAGGTTTCTTGTTTGGTTGAGAGGATGTAGAAGAGGTTCTATGTGATTGAAAATAGATTTTAATGGAGGAAGATGTGGTTGAGATACTTTTTAAGAAGCTATAAGCATGAAAAGGATTTCTCATTTGAGATTATTTTTTAATGAAAACCTCATGCTTGTTTTATAACACTGTTGTCAATTAAATTGGTAATTGCAAACATTTCTCCTTAAAGATCCCCTTGGAAATATCTTAAAAACTACTTCTTAAAAAAGGCTAGAATTATGTAATGTCAATATTGAAAACGACTACTTTTCATAAATAATTTCATTCTCATTGAAAATTATTTATACAATTTTCAAATTTAATATACATTCTTCATCTTGTATGCAAAATAACAAAATATCTTTTTTCTTGCTTTTTACACTTGTGTGTTGTTTATACAGAGATAAGTTAAAAATACTACCTTGTGACAGATACGTAGAAATCATGTAACATAATAACAAACACAAGATTATTGTAAAACATGATTGCTAATCATTATTGATGTTGGGTCTATAAACTTTAGAGCGCCCACATTGCAATGTCAAATAATGATTGCTAATCATTATTGATCCTATAACTACACACTTTAGAGCACCCATAATGCATGTTAGTTTGTCTATTAGAGTATAGTCATACTAGCAATTATTAGGGGGATTATTAGTAATTTAAGATTGTTATGCACAAAACATAACAAACATTTTATGACTATCCCTACTTACTAAAACTCATTATTCTTTGGTTGGATGTTGGAAAGATGCAAACTCATATTACATCAAGATTCTAACATCATGGTAGAATAATAGGTTAAAAAATATGAGTCTAAATTACATTCTAAAAGAACTCACATACTTTAACACATGAGTTATTTAACACTAGTCTTGTAATTTAGCCCAAAAATGGCATAAGGTTGATTTTTGTATTTTGCAAAAACGGAATGGTAAATCAGCTTAAAATTACATGAAACTACTTGTGAGTGATTGATTGGCATGCATCTACCTATGGTAATTTTAAAAACACACATGCTTAGTAAATTTACAATTTCTAAAATTATTAAAAATGCTATAATAGGCTTATCCTTTAAGAAGATGTGTATGTTAATTAAAAGAAGGAAGACACAAATGGCATAAACACATATATAAATAATATTGTATTTTAGTGTGTTGAAAATTTAATTTAAAGTATTTTCAAAGTAAATTTAATTACAATTTAAACTTTTTACAAAAAGTACCTAAATGATGACCATGGAAGACTATGTTTTAAAAATGGTTTTGGCCCTTAACATTATATCTTATGCTGAGAGAAGTAGGAATTTATTTGAAATAATATATATATACATGTTAAGAGAAACCAATTTTCTATAAAATTATTCAAAATCCACAAAAGTAACTTTTTCTTTACAAGTGTTAAACATATGTTGTCAAAATCTAAGTTTCCAAAATTACAAAAATCTAAGTGTGTAATACTGCAAAATTTTAAGTGCCAAAATAAATGTCCAATAGTATAAAAAATAAACAAAGAAAGTATTTTAGACTCAAAAATCATATACATGCTCTTTAATAAGTCTCACTTCACCCTCTTAAATTACCTATATATTGTCGCTTCACCTTCTTCATAGCTTAGCCAATAACGAGATTAGGTCCTCTATTACAATTATTGAAGCTCCCCAGGTTCCTCATGAAGAAGAGGCATGGGCTTTTTGGATGCAACTTGAAACTTCTCATTACTCTCAATAGTCATGGCTCTTATCTGCATGACACCCTTCACATACATCTTCATGACACCCTTCACATACATCTTCATGACACCCTTCACATGCATCTTAATAAACAATTCTTGTATATCACCCTTTTATATGGTTATGTAATTTCTCTCCCCATTGACATTACCAAGTAGCATGTGGTACTTGATCCACAAATGTATTTATTATTCAATCATCCTTCACTAGAAAGAAACAAAAATCATTATCAAACATGCTAAAGAGAATTGGGATACCTCATCTAGAAAACAATCAAGTATCCAATCATCCTCCATTGAAAAGTGTGATCTGTTAAGGTATCAAGTGCTGAGGCTTTTGATATATGGATTTGCAAGTATTTTTTATCCATTAGCATAGTCTCAATTTTTTGGTGATGACCATAAAAAAGGATAATATACATAGGAGAATACATTTGAGTATCCTTGCTCAAGGACATGTGCATTTACTCTCCTTTTCTCTATGTCATCCTAATATCCAACTTAATATCCTAATATCCAACTATAATTATCTCAAATCATCACTTCAAAAGGGAAAGCTAAGCACATGATCTATATTAGTGTTGGACCTACATAAATTAGTGAAGTTGAAAGAGCTTATGTATTAGCGTAAATAATGCCAAGGGTGCAACTTCATGTCCTTTGGAAGGTCCTTAATAGTCACATCCACCCTTCAAGCTTTTCCCAACATAAAATTTGCATTATCTTGTACTTTTGTATGCTTTTGGCATTTTAGTTTTTTGTTTTGAATATTAATATCTAACTCACATAGCTCGTCACCACATATAGATGCCGCTAGATCACATAGATCTTTCAATGCCATCTCTTGATTTAAGCATCCATACCAACAAGGTGTGATTGATCAAGGACTCACAAAGAAAAAAATTTCCATTGGCTATAAATGATTACATTACAAAAATCTTGTTTAGTCTAGAAAACACTAAAATTCTTGTTTCACAACACCAAAACTCTTGTTTCACATATAGTATGGATGAAAAGTAGGGAGTAAAACACATAAGATATAACCATTTCTAGATTAGGTTTATCACAAAGTTCATCCAAGAAGTAATAAGATCCCATTGTAGTTGTAGTTGATACTCTTCCCAGGAGTATTGCTACCTAGTAGATCATGTACACACAAAGTTAACAAATCCTATACACATAAAAACAAAGAATTCATGTTGAATCTTAATGACATGTTGTTGCCACCCATGTCATGGTTATGAAGAAGCCACAAAATCAAAGTACATCCACTAAGATTTGTGCATCAAGATCATGCCCACACCAAGACATCATGAAGAAGGATGGGGATGTGTGTCAACTCACATCACATAATTGATGAGATGAGGTAATACCACCAAGAATGTGTGTGCTCCTGTTGGAGCCAAAGATGACCGCCCAAAAAGCATTACACAAAGGTTGACATAAAACCACCAACTAGAGCAATGAAACTATAGCAATGAAACTAGAACAATGAAACATCATGCATGGTGCATTAATATCCCACGGAGCTTTGCACGAAGGCTAGTACAAAAATGCCAAGTAGAGCTCACACTAAAGAATTGAAATGCACACTCTCACAGGTGCTCACAAAGTAACATGTCTCCACAAAAGTTTGTACAAATGACAAGTGTAATTCCACCTCACACATGAAATGGAGAAGGTCACCATGGAGCTCACAAAGGTAAAAATTTTGAAATGGACAAGGTCTCCATGGAGCTCACAAAGGTAAAACAAAAATTTTGTATAATGTACCATGACATGGACTATGAAGATTTAGGAAAGTCCTTTATAGATGTTTGTAGGACTACAATGGAGATTATATCTTCATAGAGATGATATCACAAAGATGTCCTTTATAGATGGAGGACTACAATGGAGATTTGATCTTCATATAGAGATGATATCACAAAGATGTTCTTTATAGATGGAGGACCACAATGGAGATTTGATCTTCACAAATATGATATCACAAAGGATTTAATGTAAGGAACCCTTTATATGGAATAAGAGTATTACAAAGGTTTTGATTTTCATAAGGGGTTTAAAGATACCACAAAGAAAAAAACTTCATACAAAGGTTTTAGACAATGGTATGAAGGGGTTGAAAACTTTCCCTTTTTTCATGGAGGAAAATGGGGCAAATTGGATCCTTCCCCAAAACTAGAGGTGGATTTAGGTTGCATAGGATCATCCCAACCCAACTCTCTCTCTCTCTCTCTCAACTCACATAGATGATGAGTACTCTCTTACCAATTGCACTTAAAGTTTGCACCTTGAATGTTCACACAGCCATAGCTCCCAAATCTCACACAAAGATGAGAAAAATCAAAGATTTCTCAATGTACACGAAGCTCACTAATACCTATAAGCCGTGAAAAAACTTGAAAAACTAGATTTCTCACTACTCAAGCAAGATACCCATAGATACCCCCAATCACAAAGATGGCCTCTCTCAATAAATGATCAAACTAGAGCACTCTAACATCTCATAAATTATGACATCCTATAAGTAGGACTTTTTTCAAGCCTTGCTAAAGGATATTTTGATGCTTCTAGATGCACAAACCTTTTAGATCGTACATTGGAGCTTGCATGGGGAGATAAGATGTTGCATTGCACACTTATGGTACTTGGGCATAAGCTTCTAATTGATCCAATATAAATACTAGGAAACTATTTCTTTAACATTTAAAGTGTTTTCGCTTGTTTGAATTGTGGGTTTCCTACCACTACATAATCTATTCTCCTTATGGTTTGTGTCATCCTATAATATCTATTATCCTTGCACGTGCTGATCTTAACAAGCTTATGTCATCAACATCCATTTCATAATCTAGGTGAGTATCAAAGGACTCCAAGGTCTTTAGAGGATTGGTAAGTTATTTAAGAAAAGTAGAAGAAGAAGATTCTGGTGTGTCTTTTGTTTAGTGCAAGTGTGTGTGCAAAGATTTCTTGTGTGTTAGTAGTGGTGGGGGTGAGTGTGTCATTTGTGCCATGGCATTCAACCAATGTCAAGGTTTCACTCAAGTCCACACTATCTTAATCTTTTAGTGTAGGTGGCTCCACACTTTCGAACAAATTCTTGACATGTTTAAACAAATTCTTAACATTTTTAAACAAATTCTTGACATGTTTAAACAAATGCTTGACATCTTCAAACAAATGCTTGGCTGAAATAACCATGGAATAAACATATAATTTGTAAAAGTATCAGAGAAATGTAGAATTTAAGCAAAGTTTTAATTGTACCTTTGCAAATTAGCTTAATGGGGTGGCTTGAAGGCGTGTTGTTGTACCTTTAAAGTTATGTGTAAAAAACTAAGCTGCCCACCTCTTCAATAGTCCACGAGTTTTTCTATGGATCCCTAGGTTCTTGTACAAGTCCAACGATCACTCTCTTGCATTCAAATGATTGCTTAGAGCCTAGGTAAAGCTAACATATGACCAAGGGACATGTGCAATATTGAAAACAATGCATAAAGTACTCTCTTGTCTCAAGGAAAAAAATCATGGATTTCTCATGCAAAGGGGGTTGTTTTTATAGGAAAAAATGATGCTTGCACACTCTATATGCACCATTAGTTCACTCAAGGTTAATTTCTCACAATATCCCATGTAACTCAACCTTAGACTTCATGGATACAACCTATTTTTCCATGCACTCCACCACTCCTACATGCATCCACCCATACATCTAGCTAGCTCCCACATTTATGTACGGTTAGAGCTATTTATTAGTTCATCATTCTTATCTCCACATTATTAATTATTTTCTTCTCCAAAAATTACCCCTAAGGTTTTTGCACTCACCTTCCAAGCATTCTTAGTCTTTCACCCATCCAACCATGGATTGATTAAATTATGCCCTCTATTTATAATTTTTGCCAAGGCAAATGCATACACACACCCTATTATATTTTATAAATAATTATTCTCATTTAATTTTTTTTAAAATAAATCATTTATTTATTTTTAAAAATTTCTAATATTATTTTAATTATTATTTTTCTCTATTTTTCTAGCTCCCATGTGCAAGGGGGTGCATATGTGCATATGTGAAAACCCCATTCAATTTATGCACATGGAAACCTGGCTAATTACCTTAAATTTATTTTCTAACTTCTCAATTACTCAAGCTTCTATATTTCTCATTAAAATGCACAACTTATTAAAAATTCACATTTTCTCTCTAGAATATACACCTTAGAAGTTAATACTCAACTATATTAGGACAAGCAAAGAGGAATCTTATATTCTCCCCCACTTGAAGAGCCGAGATGTCCTCATCTTGCTTACTCAAGATAATCTTTTCTCAACTCTTTCTCTTTAGGAATGAGAAAACAATGTAGTTGGCCATAGTTGGCCAATGATGAAATTGACTCCAATATCTTGACAAAAAATCCATTAACACTCTCAATCAAGGGGCAAATGCTCAATACAACATGGAATGTCCATCTTGATAGCATATCTAGGGTTTGAAAGTCTCACACATGAAAGTGGATTAGGATTAGGATTTGAACCAAAGATTGAAGAAAACCTATAGATCTTGGGTTTTGATGAGAAAAACCTAAACCTAGAGCAACAAAAGATCAAAGGGCATGAGCTCTGATACCACAGAAAAGAAAGAGAGTTACTCATTGATCAAAGTACACACGATTTAGGCTCAAGAGGATTTTGCAACCTAACTCTCATGTGGGAAAGAAAAACCATAACAAAAAACTCTTACAAGCTTAATTATGATTATTAAAGTGATTAATATTTTAGTTGGTATTTATACCTCCTACCTTTACACACTACTCATTGATTGGAGTATGCACAATTTAGGCTTAAGAGGAGTCTACACCCTAGCTCTCATGTGGGAGAGAAACACCATACCCAAGAAATCTTAGAGGGTTGATTATGATTGGTAAATTGATTAATAATTAATTAGTGCCTATAGCTAGTATTTATACTTCCTATCTTTATGCACTACCTTTTATTAGTGTCCTCCATGTACTTGGGCAACCTCCCAAGCCCATGGCCTTGGCCCCATTATTGTAGATGCCCATAAGAACTTTCTTGCATTCTTAATCTTAACCCTAAAGTGATTATTTGTTTAATTAACCATGATATAGAAAATGCATATTAAGTAAAAGATAGGAGCCCTAACTTTTTAAGCTTCTTGAATAGAGCTTGAGGATGAAGGAAGGGGATTCAGTAGATAAGAAAGAGAGGATGAGGATGAAGGAAGGCAAGGATGAGGATAAAGGAGAGTTTGTACCCTAAACCTACAAGAAGAGACACCACATGATGCCTGATGGTTAAAGACACCAAAGCGGTACGAATCCCCACACTAACAATAATTAGTGCTTATACTTACACTTATACCAATGCTTATATTGATGCTATACAAAATGCCAATAACAAGTGTTGGTATAATATACTTTTATTGTAGTAGTTATTTCTTTGCTATGGAAATGTAAAAAAAAATTGCTAAAAAAGGCTAACCAAGCTACTTTATAATTGTGATTTATGAAACCAATTGCAATTCGGGTAGGATGTATGATCTGTAATGATCTACAATGGTTGAAAAGATAAGAAGATGGACTCCCAAGCCATGCATCATGCAAGATTGCAAGAGGTGGAGATTCGTTGTGTGTAGAGATGTGCACCAAAACTTAGATTGAGGATGCATGAAGCTTGCTATTAGAGAGTGTTGGATAGGCTTGCTATTGTGGGGAGTGTTGGACAGGCTTACAAAGATGGAAATCACTATATTTGTGCAACACTCTGAAGTGGGAGCTCAGAGCTATGGACTGCTTTTGCACTTTTCAATAGAGATGGCATGAAGTGAGAACATTGGCAATTGAGGATGCTACATGAAGTGGCCATTGTTGAGGTTGTGAGAGAAGGAACTACATTAGTTAGTATTGGATGAAATGGAGGGTTGGAGCTTTGTCTGAAATAAAAGAGTGTTTTTTCTTAAAATCTCTCTCATGTCTCTCCTTTATCTAATGTAAATTAACCTTAATTATTGAGGTTTTTTAATCTCTCTCCTTTCTCTTCTCAAAAAGGATGTTTGATGTTCTCTCTCTCTCTCTCTCTCTCTCTCTCTCTCTCTCTCTCTCTCTCTCTTCTGTGTGTGTGTGTGTGTGTGTGTGTGTGTGTGTGTGTGTGTACACATGTACATGTATATATATACATACATATATATGTATATATATATATATGCACATGTACATGTGTGTGTGTGTGTGTGTGTGTGTGTGTGTGTGTGTGTGTGTGTGTGTGTGTGTGTGTGTGTGTGCATATGTACATGTATATGTATATGTATATGTATATGTATATATATATGCATATATATATATATATATATGTATTAAAGAGAGCTCTTCACCTCATTATTTTTAAGAATAGCCTTTCTGTCTTGATTGCTCAAACATTGTTATGAATCTAAAAACCATAAATACAATGCTTTACTTTATGTAATGCCTTCAAATCCACACTCCTTAAACTCCGTATATATATATATATATTAAAGAGAGCTCTCCCGCTCATTATTTTTAAGAACCGCCTTTCTGTCTTGATTGCTCAAACATTGTTATGAATCTAAAAACCATAAATACAATGCCTTTCTAAGAACCGCCTTTCTGTCTTGATTGCTCAAACATTGTTATGAATCTAAAAACCATAAATAAAATGCTTTACTTTATGTAATGCACTCAAATCCACACTCCTTCAACTCCAAAAGACCCCCCTAAGTAGCATATGATGATGAGCCACAAAGATATCCTATTTTCCCAAGATTGTAGAAATTTCATATCAAATACAGTATCAAATATCAAATTTCATATCAAATACAGTATAAAACATCCATCATAGTCTAAGACTATGTTTTTGTTAGAGTTTAAAATTATCATTCTTTGAGAAACATATAGAACTTGCAAACTAGCCTCACACATCGAGTCAATTCACAAAACTAGAAGGTAGAGGAGGTCAGCTTATATAGAATTCTAATAAGATTAATAAATACTTCTACGTAATCATATAAGATTAATCAATACTTCCTAGTAGTCATACATTCACTCCATGATGTTCTCTTTCTATCCATTTATTCTCTCTTTATCCAAGAGTTTCCACACCACCTATGATGTGTCATGGTTCTCATCACACCATGGAGATATCGATGATGGCCAACATGTATCCCCAGCATGCTCCTCCTCGGAGCCACTAGCACCCCTAGACATCCACATGGCCATGTCCAAGTAGTGGCTTAATTTCTAGAGGAGCTCCCCACTCCACCTAGCCACTCTACATGACTGTGTGGAGGTGGTCTTAATTGCTAAAGTAGATGCCCAGTCTACCTAACCAAAGCTTGGGTGAGTTGTAGATAGTAGGGCTCCCTTTAGACTATTCAGGTCCTTTCATCTTGCATACTATCTTTGCATGACATTGTGGGATAACTTGGGAACTCCTTCATTATCTATCAAACCCCTTTGTCCAAGCGAGATTTGCACCTTCAATACCCCGTCCAATCAAGCACAGAAGGAGGTGGCTCAAATGATGAACAAGGGATCTAATACCATCTTGGAAAACAAGAGTTGCCACACCATCCGTGACGTATCATGGTTCTCAAACCAAGGAGATATCGATGCTCGTAAAACATATGTGCCCAGTATGCTCCCTCCCTAGAGCACACTTGGAGGCATACACATCCACACGGCCCTACACAGGCACTAGATTTGCTAAGGCAAGGCTCGACTCTGCCTAACCAATCCTAGCCACAAAAGACAAGCTTGTTGGGGGAGTGTAGTTACAGCAAGGCTTCCTTTAGGCTATTTATGCCCTCTCATCTTCTACACTTTCACAATTTGTATTTGGGATCACTTGGGATCACTTGGAATCTCCTTCATGGTCTAGTAATCCCCTTTGTCCATGCAAGATTTACACCTCTAACATTATATGCATGTCGTGTCTTAGCTCTAGAAACCATGGAGTTTTGATGAAACTAAACCAAACACGTTAAGCCTTGAAGCTATTCATGAAATTTAAAAGACATGGCCATTTAAGAGGATAGTGAAATTAAAGTTTGCAATATCTTCACCTAGGCAAAACAACGAGATCAAAACAAAATTTTAATCGATTAAACAACACATCTCTCTCTCTCTCTCTCTCTCTCTCTCTCTCTCTCTCTCTCTCTCTCTCTCTCTCTCTCTCTTCTCGATTTGTGTGTGTCATCCTTGTGCAGGGGCCATGCTAATCTTCTCTATATCATTCCAATTTTATCAGATGTCCCCGAAGGGACTCTCTCTCTCTCTCTCTCTCTCTCTCTCTCTCTCTCTCTCTCACACACACACACACATAGACAAAATGCATGTAACATGGTAAAATTAAATAACAATCCTGAATGTCATTGTAGTGAATTTGCTTCTCCTTTTTTTTCTTATTCTTATTTTTTAGACTCTACCAATTGATGCTATCCTTATGTCCTATTTCTACAGTCAATAATTTTCCTTTTCTATATCCATTTATTCTCTTTATATGCATCTTGTCTCCTAGCTTTGGAGGCCACATATTTATGGTAAACACTTGCCCAAACATGTTAAGTGTTGAGACTATTCTCACTAAATTTCAAAGACCTAGTCATTTAAGAAAGATAGTGGGATTAATGTCTCCATAGTATATTAAACTAGCTAACGACCCACGAGATTAGATCATAATAAAATCTCAATAAGACACACTACAACCCCACCCCCCCCCCAACGAAATCAGAATAAAATCTTAACAAAACAATAGTGGGATTCAAGTCTCCATTCCTTTTAAAACATATTGAGCTAGGCAAACCACAAGATCAAAATAAAATTTTAATTATAGAAACAACATACCACCCCACCCCTCTCTCTCTCTCTCTCTCTCTCTCTCTCTCTCTCACACACACACACACACAATGCATGTAAAGTGATAAAAATCATTCAAAATGCTACACATATTTGAATTAATCTATTGACAATTAATTAATGATTATGAGCTATGAGCTTTAAAAAGTCATAAGTTAGTAGATATTGTAAGGAATGTATCACATGTTTGTGACAATCAGCTAATACCAAGGGTTGAAACTTAGTTTGTTGATGAATGGGATAGACTCTTATTTTTCGAACTTTGTCATTCTCATGGCATTTGAATGTGTTAGCCATAAGTGAGACTTTTTACTATTCTATCATTCTTTTATAAAGTACTCTTAGAAAAATGACATCTTTATTTATAGATTTTTTTTATAAAGTACTCTTAGAAAAATGACATCTTTAATTATAGATTTCTACAAGGAAAATGCTAGCCCTAATAGGACAAAATTGCAGATTTAAAAAAATCTAATTTAGTGTACTTTGAGCTAAAAAGTATAGGGTAGATACAAATATCTTAAGGTACATGAACAAGGACATGAAGTTTAGATTATTTACAGGAAATAATATGAAATTCTAATGATTGCTATGGTCTTGTGAGCTATCTCCACGTCTCTAGACTCAAAAGGCTAAACGGAACATTGAATTTTTTGTGTATAGGCTTAGAAGGCCTTAATGTTGCTTAATTACAAGTAGTAACTCAATTATCGACTTAATAACCGCCACTAGCTTGGAATGCATGGAGCCGGCGTGGAGGAGCGGAGCTGTCGGATGGGTGGCGGAACCTGTTAAAGCCGGTCGGCGTAGAGCCACAGGCTTTCCAGTTCAGAAGGGAAGCGAGAGAGCGGCGCTAGTGAGCTGTTGCTGATCATTGGAGAGCTGTCGGTGGCGTGATCAGCAGAGGCGAGAAGTGGTGAAAACATGCTGGCGGCTGAAGGAGGAGCTTGAAAGTCGAAGACGTCTGTGTTCGTTACAGATGGGTGAGAATGATAGTGAGTTTGATACTGAAGCTGAAGCGGCGGAAGTGGCGGAGGCGGCGGCGGCGTGTTGTTCAAAAGGGTAGCGTTGTCTTGAAGCAAAGAGTGGTAGTGCGATAGTAGGAAGCTGCGGGGTGGCGGAGGCGTTACGTCGGAGTCGGGGGCGGGGGCGGGGGCGGCGGGCTCGAACTTGACACTGGAATCGAGAGCCCCGACAGGACCGTTGTAATAGTGCTGCTGCAGTATTGCGTTGAGCATGAGGCTCTCTTCGGCACGCAGCTGGGCGCCGCTGCCACCAGTGTTGGCGGCCGGCGCCGGCGAGTCCAGCAGCGCGGGCAGCGACGTGTCGTACGCGTCGGCGGCGCTGGCGAAGTGGTTATTCTGCCGTATCTCCGACAGCGCCATTTTCTTGCCGCCGTTGCTCTTGTGGAAGATCCTACAAACAACCCAATCATCCTACAAGCACCATCAATTCCAAGCAGTAAAATTAGTGACACCCAACAAATTAACTCTGCCCAAAAATTCTACTATAATTAAAGGATTTATATAATGGCCTTAATTAACCAGGTTATTTAGTCCCAACATGCCCTTGATAAAGAGGCTAATTCATCCCGCACATTCCTTGATCAATCCCACACATTCCTTAATCAACCCCACACATTCCTTAATCAATCCCACACGTTACTTGATAAAGAGGTTAATTCATCCCACACATTCCTTAATCAAGCATATCGCATTAATTAACAAGGTTAACTAGATCCAACACGATGCCCTTGAAAAAGAGGCTAATTAATCCCAAACATTCCTTAAATAAGGAAATGGCCTTAATTAACAAGGTGAACTAGAGCCAGAATGTTCTCAAGAAGGTGGATAACTAATCCAAACATTGCTTAATTTTAATTAACAAGGTGAACAAGAGCCAAAATGTCCTTAATAAAGTGGTTAACTAATCCAGACATTCTTTAATTAAGGAGGGCTCAACAGCAGGCTAATTGACTGGCAACTAGTCATTAGCTTGCAATTAGTGTCAAGCTCTCCTTCCTACAGTTTCAGGGGCAAATAGCACTCTCTTAATTAGAATTACAACCCACAAATGGAAGGTTAAAGTATTCGGTTGTGGTAATTAAGTAGCTTAATTAGTGTAGATTAGCGCTAAGGAATAATTTACCTTAGAATGTGACGATGGACCCCTCGCCTTTGCGCCGTTGCTGGCCCCCTCGGTCCTGTACTCGTGCATGACCCAGTTCGTCTTCAGGCCCTTGGGCGCCCTTCCCCTGTAAAACACCAGGGTCTTCTTCATGCCAACCAGCCGCCCGCCGCCGCCGGAGTGGCGGCTGCTGCTGCTCACCACCTCCCTGTCTTTGCCGGTGGCCTTCCAGTACCCAGACTCCGTTGCTCTATTCGTCCTCATCCCCGTTGGGTACTTCCTGTCCCTGGCGCTGTAGAAATACCACTCCTTCTCCCCCATGTGCGCCTTCTCTGCGCGCACACGCACACACAGTACCCAAACAAACAGTCACAACCCTAATCAAGTCATTAAACACACATCACACACACACGCACGCACCCTCCTTAATCCTACCCTGCATACAAATGTCTCAAGCCAATTACACTTAATCATTCATATTCTCCTTAATCCTATCCCACAATACCCGTTTACCTCTACACCATCCTCTTATACCTACCTTCAATAATCACCCTTCTATCACCAATCACGTCCCTAATCACCCAGAAACATATCACATTTACGCAATCCAAAACCCTATTCAATCAAATCATTATCCTCATCAATCCAGCAAATTCCCTAATCTTAGGCACAATCAATCAAAACCCTAAAATTTATCCTCTTATGTCTCAATCTTAACTGCATTCCAACCCACCCAGTGAGCATTAATCCGGGTCTACATAATTAGCCAAGTTAATCAAAATCCAAGAATCATTACCAGGTAAGTCCCATGGCTCTGACTTGTTGAGATCAGCGTCTGCAACTGCACGGCACACGAAGCTCGAGTTCTCAAGTTTCTTTGCAAGGTAGTATGTGACCAGTTCCTCATCAGTTGGATGAAACCGAAATCCCGGTGGCATACACTGATCATGGTTTGCATAATCATTGAAGCTAGTTGATGTGCAGGTGGACCAACTCTCCATAGCTAATCCCAATGCGTTGATTTTCTCTTATGCTAACTGTCTAGATTGATGTTTTCTCTTATACTAAGGTCTATATATAATTCAAAGGTCTAGGTTGATTTTTGCAAGGTCTAGATTGAGTACAGTAAGGATGATATCTTTCAATCCTATGATAAG
Source organism: Cibotium barometz (assembly GCF_041138505.1). Lineage (NCBI taxonomy): Eukaryota > Viridiplantae > Streptophyta > Polypodiopsida > Cyatheales > Cibotiaceae > Cibotium > Cibotium barometz. The sequence continues at coordinate 25,372,329 of NC_141091.1, forward strand.
AATGGAGAAACCCTAGAAACTATAGGTTATGCTTCACATCAAAGTGGAATAGAAACTGTTAATCTTTTGTTATAGCTGGCGCAGCGCCGTGTAAAGCCTGTATAGCAAAGGAGATCATGGAAAGAAGACGGGGAGAATTTATACACACGTGGGGAAGGGCTAATGAGGAAAGAAAGCAAGGCAGGAGTGCTAAAAGAGAACCCAAAAAAAAACACACGTGATGGATGTGGAAAGGGAGGGTATGGTGAAAAAGGTGGGCGAATGTATCAGATAAAAGGAGCTGCACGCACATGTATCAGATAAAAGAAGAGGAGAAGAAGGCGAGAAGGATAAAAGGCAGGAGGAGAGGAGAGTAAAGAGTATGGAAAAAGAAAGCATGGCCAGAGAGAGAGAGTTTGTGTGTGCGTGCGTGCGTGCGTGCGTGCGCGCGCCCGTGTTGTTTTGCGTATAATACTGTGTTTTGCTGTCATCACCAACACGCGCTCTGGCTTTGTGGGCGGTTGTAAGTCCTCATCGACCAGGATTTCTCACAACACAACCGCCCCCTCGCACAAGCAATCCGAATTCTGAAGCCCCAAGCACACACAAAATCTTGGGTTGTGAACACTTGGACCCCTTCAACATTCGATTTGAGAGCATCAGAAGCTTCAAGGAAAGACAGCTCTGCTCCCTTAATTGAACCTTGGACTCTTCCCTCGATTACAGCAGGTTGTTAATTGGTGTTTATAGTAATGTAGTGGCAGCCATTAAAGAAATTAATCGGTGCCGTGCCTCTATTGAAGCCAATTAAGAGATGACCCCCTTAATTAGTGTCTTTTTTTAATCTGTAATTGCTTGATTATAGCCTACAAAGAAAGAGAAGTCTCTCTATAATTGAAACTCAAAAGAGGACCCCGTAATTAGTGTTGTTTTTAATCTATAATTGCTCGATTATAACCGGTGCACTATAGCTAGACAAGTAAAGCCAATTGGAGCTCAATTTAATTAGTATCTACTGCTATACAATACCTGGATCAAGGCCAATTGGAACTCCAAAAAGAAGACCCTAGTCTTACTTGATGCCTACTGCTCTATAGTAGCTAGACTATAGCCAAACAAGAGAAGTTTGGTTTAGATCCGAGAAGAAAATACCTGTGATTCGTGTCTAATACTCTACCATAGCTGCTAAGCCAGTCAACGAATGAGGAGACTCTCTTAATTGATGTCAACTACTCCATAATAGCTAGATAAGGGTCTCTTAATTGATGCCAACTACTCCATAATAGCTAGATAAGGGTCTCTTAATTGGTGTGTCATACTACTCAGCACTAATCAAGATCTCTTAATTACTCTGAAATGGGGCATTGACTTATGGGTATATGGTCCATTTAGGGTTGGGGAAAGCTCTTAAAGGAGGAACCACCCATATTTAGTGACAATTAAGGGCAGGGATTATCTTGGATGGAGCTAAACAGATGGGGAGGTTAGCATTGAAGGAACAAAATTCAAAAAGATGGCATTTACCCACAAGGGGAGAAGACTTGGTGGATAGAAATCTTGTTGTGGGGAGTGCTTTAAAAAAATTCCAATTTAAGGCTTGTGATGTTGATTTCTTATCACATTGAACTTCAGAAGCCTGTGGCAAAACCACCACCATACCACCAAAAACATGCTTTCAAAGACTTTGGGAGAGAGAGGCAAAGACCAAGACCCACTTTGCTTATAGCCAGCGCACAGTTTGCACCATCACGGCATTGAACGGTCCCGATCTTGCCACATCTTTTCGTTTTAGATGCTAGGTCAACGGTCCATACCCTCCCTCCCCATGCTGCCACGTACTCTCCCTCCCTCCCCATGCTGCCACGTACTCTACCCACCCCCCCCCCTAAAACCACTTTGCACATCACCACCTTAATCATTCCATCTACCCTTTGATCCTTGCTTGATTTACATGCTTTTTCTAATTGCATGATTAGGACCAACATGCCTTTCTTAATTGCATGATTAGGACCATTAAACACATAAGTAAATCCCACCATGGCCAAATCTCCTTGACCCTTCTTACTCTTGTGCATGAATTCGTATCCCTGTGCAAGATCTCACCTTTAAGTTGGTCAACCAACCCAGTATTTTACCATTGTTTTTTCAAAGAAAAAAAAAGGTGTAAAATTCCTCCTTTTTTTAAAATGACTTGGAACACTTTTGGGAAGTGTCCATTACCTTCAAGGACTTCCAAGATTTTGGAACAAAATTTACACGCATGTACATCTATCCTTACGTATGCAGTGGTAAAATAGAAAAAGTTGAAACATGCTAATTGACCATAGAAATTTTTTTGATTGTTTTTCAATTGCTTGACATGGTAGAGGGCTCTCTCTCTCTCTCTCTCTCTCTCTCTCTCTCTCTCTCTCACACACACACACACACACACACACACACACACACACACAACTACATAACAAAAATTTACCCCAATAGAATTTAGATTTAAAATAATTTTAGTGAAGTTAGTGAGGTGTTTTGACCCAATACATAGACACTTCATTAAAGAAAAAGTTTAGTACACATCTAGTGTACACAATTCAAAGATACTTGTTAAAAAGTAATGTTTTCGACTTAAACCAATGCAGTTGTTGCCATAAAAGGTAACATTGACTCTATCCATGTAATTGCTATGAAAAGAACAACTATTATCTTTTATCCTTCCTCAATCATGAATATTAATGGAGAGAACATTTTTTTAAAGCAGTAAACCAAGTATAAGTTTGACACAGGCCTAGGCCTAGGATCTAAAAAAGAAAAACGAATCTTATGTATTTAAATCTATATTTAGGAATAGATAGAACGTACAATCAGACTTTTAATTATGCACACTTTTCTCCCAACATTTAGGTCCTTAGGTTTACATGTTTAGCCCTTACATATGATGTCTCTATGTTCTTACTATATTTGTTACCTTATGCTTCTTGTAAATTTTATTTTGATCGCATTCATGTTATTCTTCTACTTCTAGGAGAAGTTTTAAAAAATCTTGTATGCTTATACAAAAAGAGATTAGTTTATGGGATAAAAAGTTTATAGACAATTGTATGAAGAAGCTCAAATTGGTTCATGAGGAGATTTTCAATCATGCCTTTGCATAAATCATGTAATGTTTATACATAAATCAATCGACAAAGAGGATGCTTTTGGAACACATGGAGTCTTGGATAGATAATCCTATGAATGAGAGCATTTGAAATGTTTTCACATGAGGGAAACCTTGTAAATGACGTAGTATAGGCCCATAGTTTCACCATATTACTGTTAAAATATTTGAGAAGGTGAAAAGTGATTGCATACGCATTATCACAAGCTTTTAGGGGAAAACCAACACAAGGGATGTAAGAGAACTTGAGTCGGTAAACGTTCCTAGTAGGAGGTAATCCATCCAACTTGGGTTCACCTATGAATGCACTTAATTGGGAGTATCCATAATTTGGCATATCCATCTAAACCCCCCAAAAAAAAAAACCAATGTTGTGGATGTCCTCTCGATTAGCCAATTTTACCCTTTGCACACCTAAGAGTGGCTTATTTTTTATTTATCATTTTGATGCAACTTGGTGAGATGACCTTATCGCCCTCAAACACAACAAATATTCGTGAAATAATTATTAGGAACCACTTTCTCCCTATCGTTTTAATGTGTACAACAAGGTAAAACTTAAGATGGATTACTCTTTGTGAAAGTGTAGATATTAATATATTGGAAAAAATAATCTCATCTAAAGATGTAATATTAGTCCATCTATAAGTTCTAGAGTATTGTGCATACACTCAAAGGATCCCCAAAAGCCTTTGTGTAGGCCCATTTAGTCTATTAGATTAAGCCTTTCTATTTTTTTACGTAATTACTTAATTAGGCTAAAATTAGACCTATACGTGTCAAAGAAATGTGTATTTTATGGAAAAAGAAGGTCATAATAATTAGCCCAACCATTTTGAAAAACCCTTTAGATTAGCCATTAAGCTAGTATTAGTTCCTACTTTTTTCCTTGATATCTAGTCTCCAAACACCTGTGCTCATTGTTGGGATTATGAAAAAAAAATATCTATGCACCAATCCATTGTAGGGTATGTGACGCCATGTCATGAACATTACATATGTGCCATGAGCATACTACTCAATGTTTTGACCTAATAATGACTATTAGCTCAAAGAGTAGAGTCGATTTTTCATACATGTCATGAACATTACATATGTATGAGCATACTACTCAAAGTTTTGACCTAATAATGACTATTAAAAAGTAGGGTCGATTTTTCGTACATCCTAATTATGTTCTTCTATGAGCATGATTATGATTAAGAGGTTGCAAAATTTGTCCTAAAATCCTAGAACCTTATTATTTTGTGTGTTTTGTGACCAAAATAATAATTTATGTAAACACCTAGCCTTGCACCTCAAGAATTGATTATTTAACCTAGACTTAAATAAATTTCTTAGAACACGAATAGTGATGCAAGAAAAGATATGCAAAGAGTGTTAACATATATATTTACAATATTATTAACATATATATATTTCTTAAAACATGAAAAGAGATGCAAAGAGTGTTATTAACATTTATATGTACAATATAAGTAGTTGGAAGATGATGCATATAAAGATGTGAATTACTAGTAACATCAATCTTCCTAGACTCATTTCAAATTTACGATCTCCACTCAATGGTCGGGGATGCTAAGATACCATTGTACCATGCTAGTAGTTGGTGTTATGGTGATACCACATTAATACCGATAGGCTATTATTATTGTTATATATATTTAAGGCCATATATATATATATATATATGGAGAAGGGGTTGCCGTGTATTATCCTTATAAGCGTGTATATGTGGGGGGTGGCAATTTCCCCACTCCCATGACCAATCCAAGCTTGTCTTGGGACCTTGTCTTGGGCCCTGCAATGTCAGCATAGGGGGTGTTGGGGCCACAGAGTAAAGTCTACCTACTCCATGTGTGGACCATTGTGAGATAACATTCCAATGTAGCCTATTTGGTAGTGTGCTAAATCTAATCCAAGCCTATATAGACCATCTAGCCTCTTAGGACACCTTTCTATGTGAATACGAGGATGTCGGTGCTGAGGCTGCTCAACCATGGATACTTCTAATAATGAGGTCCATACAAAAATAAGCTAGCCTATGCCTGGACAATATAATATGAGAGTGGAGCATTGATATACAACACCCCCCCCCCCCCTCAATGTTCACGCCTAAAGGTGAACTAGCAAGATGTGGCCGAGCCAATGAAGATGCTGCTCCATTTGATCTTTGCTCTAATAGCCTTTAAGAAAAACAATACCATGATAATGAGTACCTCGTGTCTAAATCACCTGCCCAATATGAGTCAAAAAATCTACTAAGGGCCTTTCCCACACACCATAGGTTGGAGAGCACCACCCACATACCTGCTTCTAATAATTCTCATGGGACTTGTTGGAGAAGCTACTCAAAACACCAACAACAAAATTGATGACTGGTCTCTATTATTACACAAGAAGATAAGAAGTTTCCTATATAAGGTCTCATCCACAAGGTCTAAGGTGTCTTTGACAACTTTAGATCAACCTCCATTGGGGAACCAATTACTTTGCATTTGGACATGCCAAATGCATTGAGTATCTCACCTGCATATTTCTGCTAAGGGATGAAAATGTTATCTGGCATCTCCTAGACCTCAATCCCTAAATAATAATGTATGACCCTAAGATTTTTCATCTCAAACTCTACACTAAGAATATGTTGTGTTTGTGAGATGTTTTTCTAGTAATCCATCCCCTATCAAGATGACGTCACTGCATAGAGAACAATGACCATATTATAACAATATGGCACATCGAAAAGAGATAGCAAGACAAAGCACAATAGACAATGCAATAGATACACAATGGAGAGAATTTAAAAATTCTGACCAAAGAGGTACAAGTGATGGTGATGTCCACTTGTGCACTCTCAAGTAGAGCTTAGATGGCGATCTAGACAAACTCTAGATGGAGGATGTACGAAGTGTAAAAGGGGGTGGATACTCACAAGCATTAGATGCCTTAGCTCATGGCAACCATGTCCATATATAGTACTGTAAGAGGTGTGGTAGATGCGTATACAATGAGGGTGGTTACACTGCATTGACACGGTCACCGCTCGTGTACCAAGGACACGGCCCACCGACCACCATCTACTAATGATGGACCTGGTATTTGAGGGAATATTCATCATACCGTCGCCTTCGGGGGCTCCTGCCCCCCTGAACCCCCACCAGCTAACGCTTGTACCCCTGATCATCTCCTAACCATCATCAATGGTCACAATAATGACCCCATCAACGTCTAAGCCGGGATTCCCACTAAAGATATATGCACCATGGCTACTCCTCATAATGGGGGCCTAACAAATGTGCATTATGTTGAGATATCGAGCTCTAGTGAGGCGGTGGACACTGATGACCCGCCTGGGGGATAGGCCCCACACTTACACCACTGGCATGGTTGGTGAGATCTTGGGTGATATGCGGCCAGTGGGATGACAGGCTGTGTGACAGCCACTCTAGAGACTGGCATAGTTATAGCGCCAGCTCATTTAGTCGAGTTCACACTATAGAGAACCCGTGTATGTATTGGTTGAGTACCTTTCATATTGTGTACTCTTATTCTTGTATATGGTGTGTTGAGTGTTGAGTAGAGAAGAAGAAGATTTTCAGCCTCTCACCTTGTGTGTTCTCTATTAGGGTTTTGTGAGTGTGTGTGTGTGTGCTTGCAAGAGCTCAAGCTCTCATCCCCCCTGCATCTTTTCATGGTATCAGAGCCTGGTTCGTGCTAAGGGCTGAGTTGCAAGCAAGAGGACCACAGGAAGCGGTACGAGGGTAAGAGCTTCAACTACTCTTCCCTATTTGTGTTGGTGACTACACCCTTGTCGGGAGCTCTACAGGAGGCACCGGCAAACGATCTCCGATTGAGGAGCTTTCTTCGCGGGAGTGAAGCTATAGGGCAACTATTCAGTCCTACGAACAGTCCTACGGACTGCAATTTTGGGCCGAAAACGCGTTTCGGGCGCGTCTAGACCTCCGTTTTTCAGAAAGCAGGCGATTTCAAGCACTGCGGGTAAGTCATCGATTCTCTGCAGAACTCTGTTTTAAGAACTGCAGGAAGACAGATTGACTGTGCAGACACTGTGGGTGCTGCAAAGAGGTTTACAGTTGCCACTGGGTGTATGTATGCACATTGAAGTCACTGGTTGTGACATTTGAGAGTACTACAGTACCGCTCTGCAGAAAATACAGCATTTGTGCAGGAAAAACCAGAGTGCAGGTTCTGGTAAAATTGTGTGTTTGGCAAGATGTCTAATGATGGCATAACACAGATTGTGGCTGAGAAGCTGGATAAGAATAACTTCCATGCTTGGAGGTTCAGGTTGACGAATTTCCTGATGGGAAAAGGCTATTGGGACTACATAGAAGGTGAGCATGAAGAGGCACCAGAGATACCGGATATAAATCCGACTGCTGCAAATGTGAAAGAGTTTAAAGACTGGAATCAAGGAGCCAGGAAAGTAATGTATTGGCTTTCCATTAGCATACAGGACACCATGATTGGGCACATTCAGGATGCCAAGTCCCCCAAGGAGGCGTGGGACACCTTGGTAAAGCTTTATGAAACAAATACCAAGGCACGTAAGATACAGTTGAAGAATGAACTTCATACTGTGGAGAAAAAGAGCATGTCTGTGAATGACTATGCGCTGAAGATAAAGGGCATTGTGGAATCCCTTGCATCTATTGGTGTGTCAGTAGATGATGATGACAAGGTGGAAGTCTGTCTACGTGGTCTCGGGCCACAATACAAGGCGTTTAAGACGTCTATTAAGACTCGGGAAAACATTCCCAACTTTACAGATTTGGTGTCTATGCTGATTATCGAAGAGAAGAACTTGGGTGAAGACCAACAGTCTTCACAAAGCAAAAACAGTTCAGAGCAACAGGCCTTCTACACGAGTTCAGGAAGAGGACGAGGTAGAGGAGGCCGTGGACGCGGTCAAGGAGGTGGCCGAACAAGTAATCAGAATTATGGCCAGCAGCAGCAGCAACAACAACAGTCCCAGAATCAACAACAACAACAACACGCAGGTGGAAGAGGCAAATTCAGAGGCAGGGGGAGTCAAAGAGGCCGTGGAAATTGGCAAAGGCAATATAATGATGCACGTGAATGCTATTATTGTGGTAAGCCTGGACATCTGCAGTCAGAATGTTATAAGAAGCAGGCTAACATGCAAAATGGGAAAGTGCAGCAAAACAACTATGCATCCTCAAGCAGAAATAATGAGGATAATGAAAGGTTGTTTGTTATGCAGCATGTTGTGAATGCCATGTCTGAAAATGTTGATGCAGCACAAAAAGATAATGTATGGTATGTGGATTCAGGCGCTTCGAACCACATGACGAGTCATGGGGAGTGGTTCAAGGAGATGAAAAACCCAGAAAGACCAGGTTTTGTGAAGTACCTTGCAGATGTACTTCATGTACCGAACATAACAAAGAATCTGGTTTCAGTTGGCCAGATGATTGAGCAGGGTTTGCAGGTTCGGTTTAACCCTGATGGATGTTATGTTGAAGATTTTAAAGACAAGTGCAGGTTGGTTGCAAAAGGCAACAGAGTGGGCAGAATGTTTACGTTGAATGTAGACATGCCTGAAATGAGTGCTGCGATGTTTGCAAATGGTTCAGGAGTTGTTGCAGACACAGACATATGGCATAAAAGAATTGGACATGTAAATGTGCAGAGATTGAAGTCTATGCAGACAAAAGGAATTGTGACAGGGCTGCCAAAATTTAAAGTGGAAGGTATGCATAAAATCTGTGAAGCATGCCAATTTGGGAAGCAAACAAAGCATGTGTTTCGACGTAACAGATATGTGAGCAAAAATGCACTAGATGTTGTGCATTCAGATGTATGGGGTCCTACGAAGACCATATCTATGGGAGGCTGCAGGTACTATGTGACTTTCATTGATGACCACACAAGGAAAGTGTGGGTATATTTCATGAAGGAGAAGAGTGAGGTGTTCACTCACTTTCAGAATTTCAGATTTTTGGTTGAAAAGCAAACAGGGAAATATGTAAAGTGCCTAAGGTCAGATGGAGGGGAAGAGTACTTCTCCAATGAGTTCTCTGAATATTTGAAGAAGAATGGTATTCGGAGACAGTATACATGCAGATACACTCCGCAGCAAAATGGAGTTGCTGAGCGGAAAAATAGGCACATTGCTGAGATTGCGCAAGCATTGATGGAAGAGAAGAATATGCCGCATTGCTATTGGGCTGAGGCTGTTTCTACAGCAGTATACATCATGAACAGGACTCCAACTGCAGCCATACATGATGTAACTCCAGAGGAGAGATTTACTGGCAGAAAACCAGATTTGTCTCATCTGAAAGTTTTTGGATGCATTGCATATGTGCATGTGCCAGATGAGCTGAGAACTAAGTTGGATCCGAAAGCTGAAAAATGTGTGTTTATTGGATATTCCCTTGAGCAAAAGGGATACAAGTGTTATAATCCTGCTACACGTGAGTTGAGGGTAAGCAGGGATGTTGTCTTTGATGAGATGAGCAGCTGGTATGCTGCTGAAAAAGAAGCTGTTGGGGCTGATGTGAGTGGAAGTGTGGTTGCACAGAATGCAGGTCAGCAATCACAGTCTTTGAGTGGACCAAGAGAGTCCTCATCTAGTGGGTTTATTGATAGACCATGGAGTGGCAAGCTGCATCATAATACCAGCCCTGCAAATGTGATTAGTACATCACATAAAGGAAAAGAGAAAGTGGTTGAGCCCCTTGGTATGCCTGACATTTCTGCAGGGCATTCTCATGTTGATGGAGAGTCTAGTGGCTCAGATATGAGCCTTGATGAGGAGCTTGGAATCCCAGCTATGAGAACACCTGGTGTAAAGAAGGCTATGGAGGCCATGAATGAAAAGCTGCGAAGATCAAGGAGAGTGAAGAACCCTGTGCAGAGATTTACATATGATGGTTATGTGGCACATCACTATGCATATATGGCAAAAGTTGTGCAGGTTGTAGAGCCCACATGTATTGATGAGGCTGTTGGAAATGTGTGTTGGGAGAAAGCTATGGATGAGGAGATGGATGCACTGTATGGAAATGAGACTTGGGATTTAGTGCAATTGCCTGAAGGCAAGAAAGCCATTGGATGCAAGTGGGTGTACAAAGTTAAACATAACAGTGATGGAAGCATAAACAGGTACAAGGCTAGGTTGGTAGCCAAAGGCTATGCGCAGACATATGGGATTGATTATGAGGAAACTTTCAGCCCAGTTGCCAAGATGGCAACGGTGAGAGTTGTGATAGCGGTGGCTGCGTCAAAGAAATGGTCTTTACATCAGATGGATGTAAAGAATGCATTCTTGCATGGGGATTTGCAAGAAGAGGTGTATATGTTGCAGCCACCTGGTTATGAGGATGTGAGCCACCCCGAGCATGTTTGCAGGTTGAAGAAAGCCTTGTATGGCTTAAAACAAGCACCAAGAGCATGGTCTGACAAGATTTCTGAATATCTTATCACTATTGGCTTTCATGTAGCCAATGCAGATTTCTCGCTGTATGTGAGACATGGTGATAGAGGAGTTGTGCTTGTTGTCATCTATGTAGATGACTTGATCATTACGGGGGACCATGATGCAGAGATCTTTGATGTAAAGATCTTGCTTAGACAGAAGTTTGAGATGAAGGATCTGGGGGAGCTCAGATATTTCTTGGGCATTGAGGTGATTAGGTCACCACATGGTATTGGATTACTGCAGAGACAGTATGGCTTGGACATGTTGTCCAAGTATGGTATGACAGGCTGTAAGCCTATTTCTGTGCCATTGGATCAGAATGGCAAGTTGAGTGCAGATTCAGGAGAGATCTTGGAGGATCCTACTATGTACAGACGCATAGTAGGAAGTTTGATCTACATGACGATCACCAAACCAGATTTGAGCTATGCTGTTGGGTTGGTGAGTCAGTTTATGCAGGTTCCACGAAAACCGCATTTGGATGCAGTGAGACGCATACTGAGGTATGTGAAGTCTACTTTGCATTGTGGGCTATTCTATGAGACTGGGACAGAGATATGTGTACATGGGTACACAGATGCTGATTGGGCTGGTAGTATCTCAGACAGAAGATCTACCAGTGGATTCATGTTTTCTTTGGGGAGTGCTGCTGTGACTTGGAGCAGCAAGAAGCAGCCTACGGTTGCTCTATCGAGTACGGAGACCGAGTACAGAGGAGCTGCTATGGCAGCATGTGAGGTAGCTTGGTTGAGAAAGCTACTTGCAGATTTGGGTCTATCAGTGGATAGACAAGTTGTCATTTTCTGTGACAACATTAGCAGTATACAGTTGGCCAGGAACCCAGTCTTTCATGCTCGTACGAAGTACATAGAGGTCCACTACCACTTCGTCAGAGAGAAGGTCTTGGCAGGAGACCTTGACCTTGTTTATGTCAGCACAGAAATCAGGTAGCTGACATCTTCACCATAGCATTGGGTACAGAGAAGCTCCGCAGATTCAGGGCTTCGCTTGGTGTACATGAGATGGAGTTGAGCTCGAGGGGGGGGGAGTGTTGAGATATCGAGCTCTAGTGAGGCGGTGGACACTGAGATGACCCGCCTGGGGGATAGGCCCCACACTTACACCACTGGCATGGTTGGTGAGATCTTGGGTGATATGCGGCCAGTGGGATGACAGGCTGTGTGACAGCCACTCTAGAGACTGGCATAGTTATAGCGCCAGCTCATTTAGTCGGGTTCACACTATAGAGAACCCGTGTATGTATTGGTTGAGTACCTTTCATATTGTGTACTCTTATTCTTGTATATGGTGTGTTGAGTGTTGAGTAGAGAAGAAGAAGATTTTCAGCCTCTCACCTTGTGTGTTCTCTATTAGGGTTTTGTGAGTGTGTGTGTGTGCTTGCAAGAGCTCAAGCTCTCTTCCCCCCTGCATCTTTTCACATTATACATCAAAGTGAGATACATGATGGTGGCGAGAGAGGTGGGCATTGAGTGTAAACTAACACATATACTTTCCTTACTCACAAAAGACATAAATTTATATTTTAAGGGCTACATAAGAAACCAAGTGGGGCTTGTTTCAGGCCGTCACAGTGCCTTTCGTAACCTAGATTTTTTTTTGGAATCAAGAGTCATGAACCCAGGTGATTGTTTCACATATACCTCCTCCTCCAGATTCCCCTTAAGAAAAGAATATTTTACATCCATTTGGAGAACATGTCATCCCCGTTGCATAGCCAATACAAGAACGGTGTGGATTATGGTTAACCTGGTTGTAGGAGCAAACAAAGTCAAAACTTACCACTTTTGTAGAACCTTTAGCGACCAGTCGTGCCTTATACTTTTCCAAAGTACTATCAGATTTGTATTTTTCTTTGTAAACCCACTTAGTGCTAACATCAGGGGAAATTCAGGCTCCAAATGGGCCCTTTAAGGGCTTTCTCTCTCTCCCGGAATCTCGAAAAGTGCAAAAATGATATTATTATATTGGGTTTCTCTCTCTTCTTTTCGAATCTAAATTTTTCTTTTTCCATATTTTCTAAAGAGATTCAATGCTTATTTTATTCTAATATTCTTAAATTTTACGTAACTTAGGTAGTAGATTTTTCATGTAGTTTGGCACAAGAGACAATAGTTAATCTAATGCGATATTCAGTTTGAAATCTTTTAGATCCTCCCACAAATCATAGTGTAAGGAGATTTGATTCCCTTTTTCCTTTGATTGACTGTCTCCAGATGTCCTATCTTTTGGCTAGTTCTCTTCAGCCTCTACTGCTGTTAGAGTGTTTTCTGGCAGCATCCTTTAAACTCTTGGCCATTTCTTTATTCGAGTTTGCCTTGGCTTTGTCCTTGCCATATTTTATCACACTTTTTGGTGTTTTGTCACATTCATGTGGCTTGTATGTCTCTTGTGGAATCTTCTTGCTCTCTATTACATTATGAGAGATCTGTCCTAGCATCTTTTGGTTGTCAAGCTATCAAACACATACTCTTCTTCTCCATTTTTTCCCATCCTTGAGATATTGGTTATTTTATTTTGACCTTTAGTTGGTAACTCTATCTAGGATTGCTAACTAAGACCATTTGTTGCTAACTCCATATGGGATTGGACACATGGCGACTCTGAGCTGGACTATGTGCTTCTTGCACTAACTTGGTCACCTGCTCTCTGAATCCCCTCTCCTCTTCCCATTAAAGTGGCTTTTCCTTGGTCATCATAATTGGGTTCTGTTGCTTAGGTCATTTATCTAAATTGATCTGGTGGCAGCCACCACCTCCTATGGTGGTTCCAATGTAGGTAGTTGCTGTATGTGAACCATGTTGACAATAGCCACTACCTCCCGTGGTGGTTCTGGTATAGGTAGTTGTTGTATGTGAACCATGTTGACAATAGGTGCACCTTGGGTTGGATTTGCTTCCGATGTGCTCTGTTTGTAACTCTTGTTGGCATTTGAGATACAATTGACAATCACACTTCCTATGTGTCCCATTCTTTTGCATTATAGCATTGGAATGCATGTTGTTGTTGTTGTTGTTGTCATGCTTGATTTTGATATGCTTGTTGTTGATTTCCTCACCTCTACCTTTACCACTATTTTAGCAAGGTGCTTGTGGTGCATGGGGGTTTTGTAGGGCTACTGTGACATTGTGAACTCTTGTTGGAGGTCCTCTATCATGAAAATTATACCTACAATTTTTGTGGGGTTGTTATGACATTGTGAACTCTTGTTGGAGGTTCTCTTGTTGGAACTCTTGCCAACTTGTTCTCACAACAGCCACGCCTGGGCTTTTTCTTTTCCTCATCACCTTACTCTTCATTTGAACTTTCCTCCTTAGAATTGTACTTTCAAGTTCACTATCAAAAGGAGTTATCATTCTCTTTCTTCCGTGATTTTTTGGTTTATGTCAAGGTTCACATTAACCAATCCAACAAATCTAGCTATGGCTACGGAGCCTTTGACTTTCTTGCTTAATCCTCTGATGAACGAGTCTCTCATTATCGTCATCAGAGGGTTATTCATTGGGTTAAGGAGTTGACTTGACTTCTAGTCGGTCAATACATTGTGGGCATAGGAGCCCGGTTATCTAGGACGAGTTGACTTGACTTCTAGTCGGTCAACATAGCCACCACTATGAAGGACAAGTACAAGAAATCAAACCAGTTTCAAGCTACGTATAGCTTGGTGAATGCTCCACTGGCTTTTGGGGAGTTTTTTTGGATGTTGGACGTCCAAGGTGGTGCCTTTTAGAGGGAATTTTGGAGCCCTTACCATCTCCCATCAGTCTTTTTGCAGTTATATCCACCCTTCAGATGAAGCAGACAATATCCAAGAGTGGTCATGCTTCCATGGCATATGTCTGGGCTATTGAATTGGATGACTTGGAGGATTTGTCGACATAAAAATAGCTTATTTTGCATCACTTCGTAATTTTATCTGCCCTAAACTTAATTCATATTTTATGAATTCTTTTCACTTAATTCATATTTTATGAATTCTTTTCCTTATATGAATTTTTTTGTTCTAATGAGTCCATAACAATGTAAACAAGAGATTATTTTTTTCTCTTTAATGAGCCCATAATGATGTAAACAAAGGATATGACCGAGCTTAGTGTAATGCCGACGTCGATTTCTTATGTATACTAGATAGCCTAGGTTACATAGATATTATAGACAATGATCGATCGTGTGCCCAACCACTTATACTACTTTTTGTATAAAGGATAACTCAACTAATGATGAGAAAATGACTTTCCCTTATGTTAGATAGAGAGATCTTGTTCACAGACTCTTCTCTTCTTCTTATCCTTTACTCAAGTGTACGAGAGAGAATGGTAGTGTGTGGCTTACAGGTGATCTTCTCCACCACCATAGCTACAAGCTACAAGCGGGTGAGCCCTTGAAGAGCATCATCAAACCATAGTCACAACATAGATATAAGTGATTTCCACTAATAAAGAAGTATTATTTGTTCTTTTGCAAAGCTTATCTAGTGAACTATTTTTTGTCATTTCTCTCATTCAAGTACTCAATTTGAAAAACCGACCTCATATCTACGATCAGTGTGGAGAAATCTATCAACTACTGGCTAGATGTATCTTCCACACTTGCTTTTAGATCCTGAAGTAAATTTGCAAGTTGTGCAAGATCCATAACAAGTAGCCCGGAACACTGAGGAAGGGCGGGTTGGACAAGTAACCAACAATACCAAAGAGAACCCAAATAGTGACTTTTTCCAAACCCGACTTGTGTACTCCTAAAGACTAGGGCCCAACCCTAATTTTTATTTTTGTTTTTCGAGCCGAGGTCAAAGACGAGCGGGCTCGTTTTGAGACTCGAATAGAAAAACGCTTTTGTCATTAGCTTCATCTTCCCCAAGCTGACTACACACACGAGTGATAAAATAAAAATTTTGGCAATTCCCTAGGCTTTAATACCAATTGTAGGACACTCATGTCTATGTGCTGGAGTTCGAGAGAAGAGCAGAAAAAAGTGTGACAAAATCGAGCACACAAGACACACAACAAGAGATGACTCGGAATGAATATGTCAATTCTCAACCCACACAACTGCAAAGCTCCTTGACTAGCCTATACTCACAATGCACACCAATACTCGAAAAAAAAGAATATTTTTAAACCAATCAAAATAAGGACAAATCTTAAATCTATCCAATTTTTGTTTCAAAATCTCTACAATATGCTGGTTTTATAACTAAAATATTAAAAAATCATTCCTTAAAATAAAGGTTACTTAATCTCAACCAGTTTTTCTTAATTCTAACCAATACCAATACACTTGAATGCCATTTTTTTCGAGCCCTGTGCGCACATGCCCAAACCAAGCACCCATGTTTTGGGTCATTTAATAATATAAAAGTTAATATTTTTAATAGCCAGCTATCTCATGGCCTACCCTACAACAAGCAAAGCAATAAATTTGGGCCTATAAAACCAAAATGGCATGTTCTTTGATAACTATCACGAGTGCTTGCTTTAGCAAGTCTCATTTCTCTAGCTTGACAACCTTCCAACGCACAAATATATGATGTCTACCCTTGTATTCTTTTACATCTCACATCTCTTTTATGATGGGAGACTAAGGCAAGCAGCATTGTTAGTCTGACACCCTGAGTACCACAAGGAGGTACCAAATTTTCAAATATTTGCCATTGGGCAAACTATGGAGACATGCCCCAGACACAAGCCACTCGTTCAGTTGGAGAGACATCCTGCATAATTGTTTGTAGAGCCAAATCAGTCCGACCAGAGATTACATGGCTGCAAACCTCAAGTTGCTGCAACTTGATGTTTGATGAGCAGCTAGGGCCAGAGGAGGTCCGGAGCACACAGATGATGATCTCATGATCCATGATCTGCTGGGGTTAACTGCTGAGACCTGCCCAGACTAAAAAGAAGATCCGTGCAGTAAGGGCCCAGGCATGGTGTTAGAGCTTGTTCAGCAGTCAGTGGAGCAGTGTCAAACCCATCCTTTAGTGTACTTTTGGCTCAAATTGAGAAAAACTGGTTACAATTTTGCCTAGCGCCTTGAATTTAAACATTCAAATTTTTGAAGTTTTCATTTTTCCAATAAAAACTGGTTGGGCTTGAGGGTCATCTTTTTTTCACTGCTTAGAAAAATTTCTGACACTGGAGTGGAGCACGTAGTTGCAGGCCCAGAAGGAAAGTCGGAGTCTCGCCAGAACATCGACTGGCAGAAGGAGCTCACGCTCCCTCTGGAGCAGCCCCTGAATTTGAAGGGCAACCCCAAAATTTTATTTTAAGGGTTCATTTGAAACCTCCATTTCTAAGTGGAGAGAGAGGAAGAGAATTCTACTATTATTTCAAAACTTAGCCTTTTTTAAGGGCAAATTTGTGTACCTTCTTGTGAAGGATAAACCCCCTTGGAGGGGTACCGCAGCCTTCGAATCCTAGTAGTACTCTGAACTCAAAATTTTTACACAGTATGACTGGGCTGGGGCACCCTGAGCTACTGAGTTACATAGAGATCTGCATAGAAGGCATAAGATAGTGCAGATACAATTGACATTTCTGGCAAGGACAGCTTAGATTAAGGGCTTAAGAGGAAGATTTCATTACAAAAATCAAGACTAGAGATATACAATTTCGCCCATTAAGGACAGCTTAAGCTACAGACATAGCAAAGATTAAGACTTGAGATGCACCACATACAGCAACAAATGATATACTGTGCTATGCTGCATCTGAGTTGCTGACCTCTAGGGGGTTAGGTTTTGAGGTGAAGAAGTCTGCGATGCGGCGAGTTCCAGCGGGTGGCTCTGGGTGGGGTTTCTTGCTAACCTTAGCCTTCTTGTTGCCATGGCTCTGCTGCACAGGGGCAGGAGGGTCATCTGCATCATCGCTGCTCTCTGGCACATCCTCATTGTCACTACGAAGGGCATCACTGAGGGCTTCCGCTAGAAAGTCGTCTATGCGGGGCTCACCCTCGATGGCATTCTTCACATCCTCCAGCCGAACAGTCTTGTGCTTCTTCCTGAGGGCAGCACCATAGGCGGCCCCGGCTAGATGCTCCAGGAAGAGCTGCGAGGCCTGTGCAATGAGATTGCTCGCATCGGCAGCCACAACACGGATCTCCTTGTCCAGCTTGATGATGCGCTTCACCCAGGCGAGGGGAAAAGCAAGCCCTGCACTCTCATTCGATACCTGCTCTGGAGGGTTTGCCGTGCCTTCCTCTGCACAGGGTTCTCCTTCTGCACAGTCCTGTGCCGCACCTTCCTCTGCACATCCCTTATCCCTAGCTGTCTCTGGAGAGTCTTTTTCCCTATCTTTATCTGCCAAATCATTGCTCGCACCCTGATCTGCACAGTTCTTTGCCGTAGCTTCTTCTGCACCGTCTTTTGCCCTAGCTTCTTCCGCACTGTTAGCAGAAGACAAAATGGAAGAGGCATTCTCAAGGTCAAGGGCTACCCTTGAGCCGGCAGAAGAAGGGTCCTTGTATTTCTGCTTCTCTAGATCGGAGAGGGATCGCCATAGCTCGCCGAGGGCTTTTGTGAGAGAGGGTGCGGAGATCGGCTGCCCAGCTTTCTTGAGGGAAGCTTTCACTTCCTCTCTGTGCTCCTTGCAGAAGGAGAAGTAGGGAGACACTCTCTTGGACTTTACAGAGGACATGGTGGGCGAAGCTCTGTGCGAGGTGCAACCCTACTCGAAAAATTCTGGCGGGAACGGGCGGGAAGAAGAGTTGGTTCTAGAATTTGTTTCAATTTAAAAAGAAAAAAAACTACCAACATTTTAAGAAAAATACCTCCTCTAAATTTTCAAGATTGAGTTATTATTAGATTAAAAATACTAATTTGAAAATGATTGTTCAAAATTTCTAGAATTTGTTCAATTTAAAAAGAAAAATACCTCCTCTAAATTTTCAAGATTGAGTTATT
>NC_141091.1:25395838-25613338 GCF_041138505.1 Cibotium barometz
TCCATACTACAATAGCCCCTTGGTAAAAAGAACTCTCCCCCTCTACTTTTTGTGGTTGGGGAGACCAAGGTGAGGATAGTGGGCTTCCAAGATTTCCAATGGCACCTCAACCATTGCACTTTGAAGGTGGCAGACAATCCAAGTGGTGACTCTAGCTTTGGGAAAGTCGCTCCCTAGGAGTGTGGTATTAGTCACATACTCTAGCATGAATATGAAATAAATTTACACTTTGTAGCACTAGTACAACAAAATTCAAGTTGATGTCTCTTTAATTGTATCTTTTACTTTTATTTGTACTAGTTTGATCTTTTACATGCTTTTTACTACTTTGTCTTTACTATTGCACTATGCTAGCTAACACTACATTGAAAAGTAGTTACTGCTATATAACAGCACGACATTGTTAGCAAGCACTATGCTAGCTAACACTCTTTACTAGCATTGGTTCATCGTTGTGGTACTGCTAACCAACAATGATGCACTACTAGCCTAGAAGTGTGCTAACTAGCATTGTTGCATTATGGGTTTAACTAGCAGCAAGCATTACTACTCAACATTGTTACATTACCAATGCCAACCATCCCTGTCCAAAGGCTCCTAATACTCCTTTCTTCTAATACTCAGCCCACGTGAGTTGACACATCCTTTTATAGGAGCTTGATATTCTTTTTTAGCACCTTGATGGTACCTCGTGTTTGATGACCTTGATGGTACCCAGTATCTAATGAAAGGACCAATGCTAATCCACTACATTTCTCATGGATTACTAGCAGTAACTTTAAGACAAATTTCAACCTTGAAAGATCACTTAATTCCTTTGGCTATTGGCACACTATAGCCTCATTGTTGGCATATGTGAACACCCATCTTACGTTGCTTCCAAGCTCGGGATCTCCATGACCTCCAAGGTTCACCAATGGTAGCTAGCTTTAATCTCCCAAGCCTCCCTCTTGCTGCCAACAAGAGGTTTTTCACACCTTGCAAGAACACACCTCTTACACTCTGTACTCTCACACAAAGCATAAAGAGGCCCATGTTCTAAGAGCAAACAAGTATCTCCTCTCAACTCTCTCTCTCTTTCTAACATACACGAGGAAGAGCAAGGAGAAGACAAGAGTTCAATCAACATAAAGGAGGATTGCATCTTTGCATTACGAAAAAATGTGTATATATATCTGATCCTTATTCACACTCAGACACCCCAAACTTTCAGAACTAACTAGTTAGGGTTGATTATGGACAGCTTTTCTCATAATAATTACAACTTTTATATTAACAAGAATGTGTGGCATGTAAGATTATTGCCAAGCCTTCATGACATGCCAGATTCTAAACTAACAACAAATGATTCAAGAGCATCGATTACCAACCGGTCTTGCTGGAGGCTAGCTTGCACTCACTTAAAAATGGATCCTTACATCTCCTTGTGCCTCGCTAGGCTTGCGACGACTCTAAAGGTCATCACCTATAGCTACTAAATAATTAACTAGCCCTTTTAGTTATAACTAAGGTTTTCTAAGATAAAGAAACCTCTCCTTTACCCCAGGATGAAAAGCTCTCTCTCTCTCTCTCTCTCTCTCTCTCTCTCTCTCTCTCTCTCTCTCTATGTATATATGTATATATATGTATATATGTATATATATGTATATATGTATATATATGTATATATATATATATATATACGTCAATTACTTTTGAAACCAAAGGTTGAGTGCATGCGCCTCATAGAATGCTCTATGTGCATAGTGATAGATAGTAATACTCGCGGGAGGTCTTTACCCTGCTTTATAGCCATCAGCAAGGTCAGTGTCTAACCGAAAAACTATGCATATTTTTGTATTTTCTCTTTTTCCATCTAAACGGCCCGGACTTCAAGCCCCTGCTTGAGAGTCCCCCAATCCCCACAAAACTGGCGAGGTGACTGCGTGGTCTCGCCGTGGCTCCTGTCTGAGCTGAATAAGCGTGATTACCTGAGGCAATGCAATGTTGCCTGGAATGCATAAGCCTTCAAGGAAGTCGAGACTTGTCTGCCGAGTTGACACCAACTTGGTTGCAACATCTTTACTTCAAATCTGACTTCACATTCCTCTTTGTTAGAGCGTTGTCTTGAGCCTTGTTGCTCGCCGATGCCCCTTGAGCTCTTTGTGCAAAATCTTTATTGGACAAGAGTTGCCCACCTCACTGACTCCAGCTTGGTTTGCCCCATCTTGTGCCACTTCCAACTCTGCACCTGGTTGTCGTGGACCTTGATGCCCTGCTTCAACCTGTTCAGTACATAAGTGCATTGATTCTCTGTGACAAAGTGCCTTTGGCCCCACCTGACACCAAGTGAAACCACCGCGTAACCTTTGGCATTCAAATCTTTGCACTTCTTCGGCTTTGGTTCAACTGACTTGAGTGCTCTAGCTTGCCTTGACACCAAGACTTACTTTGCCATGCTCCAGCAAACTGTTCCGAAACATGTTCAGGCGGTCTTGACCTTTACGCCAGAATCTGCCTGTTCCTGTTCACCAAGGCGCAAAGTCCCTCCACTTAGTCCTGCTTAGGCCCCCATGACACCATGACGACCTTCACATTGGCTTCGTTTCCTGACTCTGCACCATCACCTTGAACCTTTGAGTTCTGAATGTGTCTTGCCGCACTGCGAAGAGCCAGTCTTCTTAGACGTCATCCCAACAAGCTCTGCTTGGACGGCTAGGTTCCAAGTTTTACCTGCTTGAACTTCGTCTCAGGCCGAACCTTCTCTTTTGCACCCTCTTTGCCCTTTGGCTAGATCTGAGTGCTTTCCACATCCAAGTTGCCTTCGAACTTCAGCGAGCCAGCTGCCACTCTGCCCCACCCAACTGCATGCACACTGCCACTTGCACATCCACCTGTTTCCATCTTCTGGTAACCTGGTCCAAGTCACCTTCGAACTTCAGTGAGCCAACTGCCACTCTGCCCCACCCAACTGCATGCACACTGCCACTTGCACATCTAGCTGTTTCCATCTTCTGGTGACCTGGAGAGCCAAACGACTCGGGTCCACTTGCCCAATTCCAGTTGTACAAGTTCACACCCTCACCCAGAGTGCTATGTGCCCGGCACTACGGTTCCATGTCCTGTGCTTGAGCGCTCGCAAGTAGTCACCTTTATCAAACTTGCTTTCCAAAGCCATTCAACTCATGAGCCGTACAACTCGAGTCCACTTGTTCGAGTCCAACTATACCCATTTGCTCCTTCATACAGAGTGCTATCTGCCCGGCACCACGGTCCTTAGTCTGCAATCAAGAGCTCCCAAGTAGTCCCGTTCTTCAAACCTGTTTTCCCAGGTCACACAACTCTGTGCCCCTGCAGCCCTTGCTGACCTGATTTGGCACGTTCCCGCTCAAAGAAACTTCGCCCTCCCGGGATTGCTCTAGTTCGGGCCATCATGAGCCCCAAAGCGCTTGTGGCACCTTAGAACCCAAAGGGGGAAGTCGGTGGTGAAACTGACGTGCGCCGCTTGACGGCCCGCACGGTGACCTTGTGCTCCGCTTGACGGCCCGCACGGCCACTTCCTTGGACCATTGCACGGCCTGCTTCTCTTTATTGGAGTCAAAGAACCCGAGGCTCTTGGTGCCGTCGCGGACTTACCCTCACCCAGGTTCGGTTTTATTGGGTGTTGCTTTATTCGGGCAGCGCGTGCACCACTTCGAGCTGCACCGCCACATGGGGACCCTCCTTGGTCCGGCTTGCTTCGGCTGCCCAGGGCTCTTGGTGCCGTCCCTCGGCCTTACCCTCACCCACGCGAGTCTTCGGAGTTGCGGGTGATGCGTGCACCTCGACGGGCTACACGGCCACAAGGGGGACCACTCTCGGTCCGGAAGCCCATGGCTCTTGGTGCCTCTTCTTAGAACTTACCCTCACCCAGGCGGAGACTTCGTTGTTGCCGTTGGGGTCATGGGTCTGTTGGTGCCTTCTTTGGCCTTACCCTCACCCGCATGCCCGATGTGTGCCACCAACATTACATCTTCCGGGTTGGTTACCGTACCGTAGCTCGGTGGTCTTTGTGAAGGTTGATTGCTTGGCTCTTGAAAACCTGAAAGGGATGTTGACGCCTTCTGTCTCACCCTGCTTTGGCACTGCGAAGGAGTGCGAGCTCGGCTTTGCTGCCTCGCCCGAGTTGATCCTGGGTTGATTTGAAAAAGACTTCGGCTCCTCCGGCCTAGCCCTTGTTCTGCACTGCGAAGGAGTGCGGGCTCCCGCTTGACACGTTCACCCTTTGGCTTGACCCTTTGTGATCTGAAGAGGGAATCGGTTCCTTCGGCCTATCCCTTGCTCTGCACTGTGGAGAAGTTGGGGCTTCTGCTTTGCTGCATCTGCCCAAGACGTAATCCTTGATGATCTGAAAGGGCGTCGTCTCCTCCGGCCTAGCCCGTTTGCATCGTGATGAGAGGGGAGTGGCTCCATTGCCACAAGGCACACGATGGCCTTAGCGGACGCCTTTGCCGCTTGCATGATTTTCCAAATGATTGTCTACGGCTTGCATTCTGCTTTGTCTTCCTGGGCACCACACCAACAGGACGTCCCATTCCGCAGCATCAAGTTTCTTAGCATAAGCAAACCTGATCCCATTCTCGACGCTGTCTCTGCATGCGTGGCCCCTTTGCTTGACCTTCGAGTGGCTACCAAAGCGCGGTCCCCATCTGAGGCGCTGCCGGTCCATGAAGTGCCACCCTGACCTGTTGCCAGCCTCGCCGTTTTCTTCAAAGCATCACCTTCCCTTGGTGGTAACTCTGAAAGATCCCAAAGCCCGCTACTCTTCTTTTCGGAAGTGCTGACAGCCCCACAAGGATCCAGTTGCATGCTTCTCTGCTCAGCTCATGTGCCAACATCTTTTGCTGGACTTGCACCCGGGACCTCACCTCACTTGGAACCCAACTGTCCACTGGCCTCCAGGCATGTCGGCCAACTTTCGAATTTCTTCGGACGGACCGCGCGGTTGCGATCCCGATTCCCCTCGAAAAACTGACCATTTTTCATATGTAGCACATCCCCAAATTCCATCATTCAGGCCCCCGTCTCGGGAGCTGCGTTGTTTCGGGGCGCCTCGCGCCGGCAGCTCGGGGTCCTGGCGGGTTCGGCCGACCACGCCATCCTCTGCCTTGCATCCCACTGCTCGAGATAGGTAATGGTCACCACGGGCAAATTCCTTGGTCTTGCGGCTCAAATCTCAATCGGCAACTTTTGTGCCGTTTTCAGCTCGTGGCCGTCACTTGGACTCAACATATATATATATATTTATTTATTTATTTATTTTTATTTTTTTATTTTTTTTTCCCCCACAGCAGCTAACTTAGAAGTTTTCCAATCAAAGTTGAAACCTAAGAGCTTCAAGCTTAATTAAACAAAAAAATAACAAGACAAAAATAAAGCGATTGATACACAAATGCCCTTATGGGGTGCATATGCCTTCAGCAATAGCATTATTAGGCTCCTAACCAAATGGGCCAGATAAAGATTCGTGTAACAAGATTAGGATAGACTCTAGAGATAAGCAACAATAGGCTCACGTGTGCATGCACACACTCTTTTAAGTTTGTGAAATGCAGCTAAACCTTAGAAAGCAAGGTAAGCTTGTAATCTTTTGAAATAGCCCCAACTCACTTCTCAAATCTCTCTCACACACACACACACAAGGAAAATGGAAGGCTCTTTCCTGTTCTTTCAGTTGTTGTGCATCTAAAAAACCATTACAGAGACCATGATACAGAAAACTAGAAAAGTTGTTATATTAGGGTTTAAAGGTTTGGCATTTATACAAATAATAATAATATGAAAACGACTACCTTCTGATGTGTCATTCAGCTCACCTGTTTATCTTTTATCCTTGGCTGATAATGGAACCAAGCAAAAATGGAGCCTTTTGACAGTCAGTTGCTGCAAATCCACAGCTAAGCTATGTGCCATACACCACCCTGTTTGTAAAATCCTTCAAGATTGGAGCTGAAAAGCCATCCTTATGTCAGGGTGGCTACCATAAAGTCATGCAAAACCCCTTAATCTGTAAAAGAATGATGTACATGCATTAGACATTGAAATCCCATGCAATTTCAAAAGCATCAGGGATGAGTCGCTTCATAAAGAGACCACAAAGTCATTGCTTTTGTAGAATGCAAGAACTTACCATTCTTTGATATTTGATCCACCCAGCATGCCTGAACATGATCTTTAAAAGACAACGAGATTGGGTTGATGGGGCACTTAAAGTAATGAAAAACCTGCTCGTAATTAACGGTTTCACTGAAGTTGTGCTGGACCACCATAAATAGATAAACTAACTCATCATTAGCAACCATTAGCTTCATTAGAGCTTCTAGGAATCCGGTATCAAGACTTGGGCACCCTTCCAAGTTCCTTTGGGACTCAAATTAACTGGAGAAAGAACTGAGCCATAGCCAACGGACACAAAGGGCTTCTCTCCATCAGAGTCTGGGCTGGATACCAAAAGATTTTCAAACCCGTATCTCTCAAAGACCAGCGATCTTCTGAATCCCTGCAAGTTAAACAAGGTCAGTGTAAGCAATACAAACGTGCTACTTGGGCCATTGAATGCCAATAACTTAAATTTCTGGAAGAATTAAATCCTATGAATACTTGGAAAAAGGAAACATTAGCCAAATTCACCTAATTTGGCTCAACCTTATTGGTAAGGACTGTCCTTCAGGCACTCCTAATGAATGGCATGCACACCACATATGGGTATTGTTTACATGTCAAGGAGTACGAATGGCATGCACAATTACACTCTTTCAGTAAGGAACAGGATTTGGGTATCAACCTTGGCAAGCCAAAGGTCGGTGTCTTCCACAGGTTTCCCGAAGTTAAGTATAATGGTAAACTCGATCCCACAACTCTCTATTCATGGTTGCATCAATTTGAAGCTTACTTTGCTGCAGTTAGAAAGACACATACTGACAGAGTGATCTTAGCCAGTTGGTACTTGGAAGGTGAGGCCATTCCTTGAGCGGCTCGAAGACGAGTTCAGGGAAGCGCGTCAAAATGCGCAACTAGTCCTTCAAAATGCGCAACTAGTCCTTCAATTTGCCAATAGAATTTTGACTTTATGTTTGCAATCAGGCATATCTGATTCAAACAAGAAAGGGCAGTTTTTGTATGGCCTTGACACGCAAATCCAATGGGAGGTGCGTATGTTTAGGCCAGCCACCTTCGAAGATGCACTCTCGCTTGCGCAGAGTGCAAAAATGAAGCATAATGGTGGCAAGCCCAAGACTTCCCAGCCGGCTTCTCCCAAGGCTACCGCCTCGGGGGGCAAAGGCCAGAACCTGATGGGGTCTTCCCCAAGACGACAGAGCCCGGGAGCCTCTGGCTTCAAGAACTCGAACAATGCGTCTAAGCTTACTCCAGACCAGAAAGTGGAGGCAGGCAAGACAAGTGGCAAGTTGAGTGCTGAGGAACTTTCTCGGTACAAGGAGGAGGGTAGATATGTTAGAAGTCATCTCCTGTCTATACATATACACCAGGGCCTCTGTTGTGGGTGTGCCCGCCCTTTGTAGGTGTCTTATCATTTTTCCTCACTCCCCGTATTTTTCCCCCATTTTTTCCTATTATTCTGTGGCATGGGAGGCAGTCTTGTAGTGGCAGGAGGACCTTGAACCTGGCCGACTGCATCTGTGGAGACACTGGAGGTGGCCGACTGCTCTGCACAGGTCGTGGACCTGCTTGATGCTGGCCGACCCCCCTTGCTGCTGGTCGATTGTGCATTTCAGCAGTCGTGGGGTTTTGTGGTCCTGTCGGCTGCCCTACAGCAGGCCGATTGCTGTTGGGGGGCCATATAAAATGGCCCCCAGCCCCCTTGTCACCATTGTAGTATTCCGGGATTCTTGTGTATATAGAGCAAAGTTACACGCCTCTATCTCTCTCTCTCTTGTGCTGTGATTTTCTGCATTGCGTTTTGCTCTTGGGTTCCCACATCTGGTCATCATCTCCGCTGCGTATTCTGACATGGTATCAGAGCCTAGGCTCTAGATAGTTCTTGGGATTTATGTGAGCAAGAGGGGGACTATTGTGTTGCTGATTGGCGGACTGTTTAGTACTGTTCGGAAAGAGGAGAAGCAAGAGGACGGTGGGCTGATTAGTTGGACAGCCACTTGCAGGTGTAAGTTCTTCTTTGTTCCCACCAATCAAAAGTTTGAATGACTTACCCTTATACTCAGCTGGAGTATGGATGACTGAGAATTGATTTGCTGAGCCTGCCACTGGTAATCAAAGACGAGTAAAATGCTGAGTACTGAGAGGGCAAATGTAACAACAACGTTATGGCCATGTCCTCTGACGATATCTCCTTCCCAGCCTGAAGAACTTCCTGCTAAGCCTACAGCTTGTTAATATGCTCCCGCATCGTCAATGACTTTGCAGGACTCATAACCCGCATCTGTACTTCCAAGGAAATCCTCTTCATGGGCGATACCCTGTTGTAAAGAGAGGCCAAATGCTGCCATATACCTCTGGCCAGCGTCATATGCTTTACATGATTGATTACTTGCAGTTGAGAAAGATAAACGAACGGACCCTGGCGTTGACACGATCCCACATCTGTGTCTGAGCCTCCCGGTCCTTTCGGATCGACGGTAGCTCCCTTTCCTCTACTTCCAGGCCGCGGAACCCCAACGACGACGAAATCAACGAGGTCGTACCACTCCAGAACAGATTCCATCATAACCTTCCATATGCCGTAGTTGTTTCTGTCCAACTGACGGTCCATTGGGAACGTGGGGAGTGTCGGGATCTTCACATGCCTCTCGGCCATCTCAAACAGATCTGCCACTGCGGGGATGTACTCTGAAAAAGGGTGGACATCACGTGGGAGGAGCTTGTGCCCATGGTCTTGGACCAGGAGGAACGATTCACGAACCCTCCTCAGGGTGGAGGTTCAGAGGCCTTAACTGGCCAACGGTCGAAAGGCCGTAACACGGGCAAAGGGAAGGCTTCGTCGGAGAAGTCTTTTGAGAAGAAGTCCGTTACTGACCGCGAGAAACTAAAGGCAGAGAGGAGCTATAATGATTGTGGCGAGAAAGGCCACTATTGGAGGCAGTGTCCCAAGCGGAAGACTGAGAAGGGTGAAGATTCCTCAGTAGCTATCATGAAGACTCCAGCTTTTGTGCACCTGGAGGTGATGGACACCGATGTTTCATTTTCTTCAGGCAGGGAGGAGATTGGAGGATTCTCCGCAACGGATACTCGAGAGTGGATTTCTAGACAGTGGTGCTTCCAGGCACATGACTCCTTCCCGTTCAGATTTACAGGATCTCTGCAAGTATTCTGGTCACATTCTTACTAGGGATACATCCACTATCCCAGTTCACAGTGAGGGCAGGATGGAGATAGTTCCCATTGGCAGAGGGGGGAAGCATTCCTCCCAGGTGTTGTATGTTCCGTCACTTGGTTTTCATCTATTGTCAGTGCATCAGGTTTGCAAGACTGGCGTACGTGTGGAGTTTGATGAGCATTTTGTTGCTCTCCGGGAAAAAGCAACAGGCCAGGTAGTTTGGGAAGGCGGAGTGGAGAATGGAGTTTACAAGCTTTCAGCACTCTCTCTCCTAGGTCCTCAGGTTTGTGATAAGTGGCAGTGTGGTAATGGCCACTTAAGTGTGGATACGCTGCAGGTGCAGGCTTTCCAGGACCAGATGGTGGATAGCTTGCCAGTTGATGGCAAAAGTTGGCAGGAACTTTCCAGTACTGATGTTGGTGGTTCTTGTGTTCGTCAGTCAGAGGAAACTGAACAGGTAACTTATGCTCTGATGTCTCGTAGTATTCGGGAAAAAGAAACTCCTGTAGATGAGGATGTTCTTGTTAGAAGTCATCTCCTGTCTATATTCATACACCAGGGCCTCTGTTGTGCGTGTGCCCGCCCTATATAAGGTGTTTTATCATTTTTCCACACTCCCCGTATTTTTCCCTATTTTTTCCCATTTTTCCTAGTGGTGGGGAGGGTTGCCAGAGGGTGCCAGGAGCACTCCAGTGCTGGCCGACTGCATGTTTCTCAGTCGTGGGCTACTGGACTGCTGGCCGACTGCAGTTCCTCAGTCGTGGGCATCTCTCTGCTGGCCGACTGCATTTATGCAGTCGTGGGACCATTTTCAGCAGTCGTGGGCACCTTTTATGCTGGCCGACTGCTCTCCCAGGGATGTATATATAGGCCCCTTGCCCCCACCACTCATTCATTTGGTTTTCTCGGGATCTTGTGTATAGAGAAGAGTTTACACACCTATCTCTCTGTGTTTCTTGTTTTTTTTATTTTCTGCAGTCTACTTGCTCTTGTCTACCCAAGTTTGGTTATCATTTCCGCTGCATATTCTGACATGGTATCAGAGCCCTAGGCTCTAGACAGATCTTGGGAGTTTTTCTGAGCAAGAGGGGGAGCGTTAGGCTGCTGATTGGTGGACTGTTTTGGGCTGAACAGGAAGAGAAGGTGCAAGAGGAAGGCGGGCCAAGGTCGGTGGACAAACACAAAGCCAGGCTTGTGGCTAAAGGTTATGCTCGGCGGCCAGGCATCGACTACGAGGATACCTTTGCACCGACAGCGCGGATGTCCACGATTCGGACCGTTCTTGCCCTTGCTTCTTCTCAGAGGTGGCCCGTGTATCAAATGGATGTAAAATCTGCGTTCCTTAATGGTGACCTGCAAGAGGAGGTGTACGTTGAGCAACCTCCAAGCTTCATTGTTCCAGGATCGGAAGGGATGGTTTACGGGTTACGTAAGGCCTTGTATGGTCTTAAGCAGGCTCCCAGGGCTTGGAATCAGAAGATTGATTCCTTCTTTATTCGGACTGGATTTCAGAGATCGGTTTGCAGATCCGAACCTGTATCTCTTTCGGGAACGCGGCATGGTCACACTTATCATCCTTTATGTGGATGATCTCATTCTCACCGGCGGTCATGTGGAGCACATTGGAGTGACGAAGGCTGCCTTGTCAAAGGAGTTTGAGATGACCGACTTAGGCTTACTCCACTTCTTCTTGGGATTGGAGATCTGGCAGACCCAGAGGGGGTTTTTCGTCTCTCAGCAGCGGTATGTTCATGAGTTGCTTGAGGCCTTTGGGATGGAGAACTGCAAGCCTATTACCTCGCCGATGGATCCGAACACAAAGTTAACCGTTACAGATCCTTGTGAGCCAGTTGATGCCTCGCAGTACCGGAAGTTGGTTGGTTCATTGATCTGGTTGCTGAACACCAGATTGGACTTGAGCTTCTCCGTGGGGCTGTTGAGCTCTTTTATGCAGACGCCATTGAAGTCTCATTGGGACGCAAGATTGCGGATCTTGCGGTATCTGCAGAGTACGAAGGATCTGGGACTCTTTTACACAGGAGGGAATGGAGTCAAACTCCAAGGTTGGAGTCACTCAGATTGGGGAGGAGATCCAGACACGAGGAGATCTACTTCAGGATACAGTTTTACCCTCGGCTCAGGAGCAGTTTCTTGGAGCAGCAAGAGGCAGCCAACTATTGCCCTTTCTTCGCAAGAGGCAGAGTATCGGGCTGCTTGTGGTGCTGCTTGTGAGGTTGTATGGCTGCGGAGGCTCCTAGGCGAGATTGGGTTTCCACAGAAGGAGCCCACAGTCATCCAGTGCGATAACCAAAGTTGTATAGCTATTGCTCGGAACCCGGTTTTCCATGCCCGAACCAAGCATATAGAGATACAGTATCACTTTGTACGTGAGAAGATCTTGGCTGGTGACATCTTGCTACTTTATTGTTCGACGGAGGACAATGCGGCGGACCTCTTCACGAAGTCTCTACCTCAGGCTACGCTCAGGCGGCACTCCAGCTCCCTTGGGTTGGTTTCACAGCCAGGAGCTGAGAGGGGGTGTTAGAAGTCATCTCCTGTCTATATTCATACACCAGGGCCTCTGTTGTGGGTGTGCCCGCCCTGTATAAGGTGTTTTATCATTTTTCCACACTCCCCGTATTTTTCCCTATTTTTTCCCATTTTTCCTAGTGGTGGGGAGGGTTGCCAGAGGGTGCCAGGAGCACTCCAGTGCTGGCCGACTGCATGTTTCTCAGTCGTGGGCTACTGGACTGCTGGCCGATTGCAGTTCCTCAGTCATGGGCATCTCTCTCCTGGCCGACTGCATTTATGCAGTCGTGGGACCATTTTCAGCAGTCGTGGGCACCTTTTATGCTGGCCGACTGCTCTCCCAGGGATGTATATATAGGCCCCTTGTCCCCACCACTCATTCATTCAGTTTTCTCGGGATCTTGTGTATAGAGAAGAGTTTACACACCTATCTCTCTGTGTTTCTTGTGCTGTTTATTTTCTGCAGTCTACTTGCTCTTGTCTACCCAAGTTTGGTTATCATTTCCGCTCCATATTCTGACAGTTCTTTCCACGGGGACCTTTCGGAAAGCCAGGCAGGTGGCAGTTGATTACTTGCAGAAGGAGGTGGTTTCTCCAGGCTTTGTGGTTCCGGATTCAGAGGGGGTAGTTGACAGGTTTCAGAAGGCCTTGCGTGGTCTTCAACAGGTTTCCAGGACTTGGTTTTGCACCGTAACAGGTGTTGATCCTTGTGAGCAGTGTGATGTCTCTTTGACTCAGAAGAAGAATCGTTCATTGATCTCGTTGATGGACACCATATTGGACGGGAGCTTCCTGATGAGGCAGTTGACCTCATGGTTACAGATGACTCTTTGGGAGGCACGATTGCGTATCCTCTGGTTTTTGCGACATGCGAAGGATCATGGACTCTTTTACGCAGGAGGGGGATTGATTGATGGAGTCCGACTCCACAATTAGAGTGACTCAGTTTGGGGAGGAGATCCGGACACGAGGAGAATCTACTTCAAGCCCAAGAGCAGTTTTTTTACCTTGTCGAGGACAGAGGCAGAGTACCAGGCTACTTGTGATGCTGCTTGTGAGGTGGTGAGGATGCAGAGGTTGCATTGCAGGATTGGGCTTCCACTGGAGAACCCAGGGTCATCCAGAGGCACTTTGTTCGTGAACAGATCGTTGCTGCTGACATCTTGCTAGAGTTCTATTCGACGGAGGACAGTACGGTGAACCTCTTCACGAAGTCGCTATCTCAAGATTTGCTAAAGCGGCACCCCAGCTCCCTGTGGTTGGTTTCACAGCCAGGAGCTGAGAGGGGGTGTTAGAAGTCATCTCCTGTCTATACATATACACCAGGGCCTCTGTTGTGGGTGTGCCCGCCCTTTCTAGGTGTCTTATCATTTTTCCTCACCCCCCGTATTTTCCCCCCATTTTTCCCTATTTTTCTGTGGCATGGGAGGCAGTCTTGTAGTGGCAAGAGGACCTTGAACCTGGCCGACTGCATCTGTGGAGACACTGGAGGTGGCCGACTGCTCTGCACAGGTCGTGGACCTCCTTGATGCTAGCCGACCCCCCCTGCTGCTAGCCGACTGTGCATTTTACTAGTCGTGGGGTTTTGTGGTCCTGTCGACTGCCCTACAGCAGGCCGACTGCTGTTGGGGGGCCATATAAAATGGTCCCCAGCCCCCTTGTCACCATTGTAGTATTCCGGGATTCTTTTGTGTATATAGAGCAGAGTTACACGCCTCTATCTCTCTCTCTTGTGCTGTGATTTTTTGCATTGCGTTTTGCTCTTGTGTTCCCAGATCTGGTCATCATCTCCGCTGCGTATTCTGACAAGATGTTTCTTTTGTCATACAAAAGGACATACTTCTCAGGAGTGTCCTAAGAAGCCTCCAAAGCCCGTCGCCGCTGCCTCCACAGCTTTCGTGGTGAGCTCAGCTCCCACACAGACCCCAGTGGCTGCCCCCAGTTCTTCAAATCCCGGTGCTTCAGTTGGAGCAATTATATTAGCCGAGAGCTCGAAGATAAGCAGAAGGGCGCCCATGACCCGGAGTATGAGCGCAACGAATTGCTCAAGTCCTTTGGCTACATAGGTGGCCAAAGAGTCGTCGTCTTGTTTGACAGCGGCAGCACGAAGGATGTGGTCACGGAACACGCCGCTAGGCGTGCCCGTTTCGTCCTGACTTCAGTGGAACAAACACGTTGAGGGTTTTAGCACAGGCATGACAACGAGCGTCAAGTATGAAGCTCTAGGTGCTAAGTTAGTTATTCAGGGCATAGAATTTGTGCGTGATTTTATGGTTGCCCCTCTAGTAGGAGCAACATAGTTTTGGGTATTCAGTGGTTTCACAAGTTTCTTCCAAATGTCAAGTGGCACAAGCTGTCACCCATTGGCCGACCATTTGGTCCATCTCCAGTTTTGTGTCTCGTTCACTTGAGGCCAGGCCGGTGTCTCATGTGAAGAGGCCAGTATTTTTGCTTGACATGGACGGGAGCCAGACTGGTGCCACCCGTGTGTTAGCAGGAAGGTGTCGTATGGTGCCACCTGTGTATGACCTGGACTGTGTTCTATCCATGGGATTGTCACGCCATGGAAGAGCCAGTATTCACGCCGTGTCTTGCCTATGGGACTGTCACTCCATAGGGAGGCTCCTGCTTGGAACTATGTCTTACCTATGGGACTGTCACTCCATAGGAAGACCAGGATTTATGTTTTACGTCGTGCCATTTTTGTGCCCGACAGATATTTTGTACTTGTTCCATGAACGGGAGATATGTCCATGATACTTTTTGCACATGCACTCATGTTTTGCATGTTTGAAACTATTTTCGCATGACTTGTATTTTTGTGTTTGCCTGCTTGACGTGTTACTTACTGAGCGGGGACGCCTGCCAGTGAGTCGTGAAGTTTGCTCTGTCTTCTGACAAGTTTTGTTGCATGTGAACAGGTGGTAAGTGTATTGCACATGTTGGTTTAATAGTTTATTTTCTAACCTTTTGTTTTATAAGGTTGTATGTTCACATTCACTTAAAAGTGGGCACCCACTTAGGGCACCCACATAGGGGCCAAGGTGAGGAGCCACACTTAACTCGTGTGTGTGGGGGTGGGTGCATGGTCACCTACCCACACCACCATGAAGCTCTGGCCGCCCACATGCAAATGTGGGGAGCCAGCCAACTCTAATCGTTTACTCCACTCCAACCTTTACAAAAAAGGAGCCACCACCTCTATCGTAGAAAGAAAGAAAGCGGCGATCATCTCCTCCGCTTCAGGCTGTGCGCTTGTTCACCGACAGGCTGCCTCCCTTGCAAGCGGGTGCTCCTCCTCTCACAGCAGGCGGCTGTGGCCTATGTACGTGGCTGCGTTAGATCTCCAGCGTGCTGCCCACTATCCCCAGGCGGCTGCCCCTACAGCCAGTCGGCTCCTCCTCCTCTGCAGCCAGGCGGCTACTTTTGTACCACCTCACAGGCGGCGCAGGCTGCAGCCAGGCATCTCCTCCCATACAGGCGGCTGCCTCCTATGCACAGTGGCTGCTGCCCCTCCTGTACAGATTCTGCACTGCTCCAGCTTCAGCACGCGGCTGTCCACTGTGTGCCCTCTCCAGTAAGTTGTGCACTATAGGCCGGCGGTTGCAGGCTGCCCTCCCTTCTCCACTGTAGTCAGGCAACCATACAGGCTGCGCTGCCTACCACAGCAGGCGGCTGTGTGTCCATCAGCAGTAGGCGGTCTCTCTTCTTAGGCTGCGCTCCATCCTCCATACAGGCTGTACTCTGCTTATAGGCGGCTACTTCTCCATCTCCAGCGGGCTGCTCATCCTCTCCATAGGCGGCTACGCCTCCTTTCCACAGCAGGCAGCTGTGTCTTGCACAGCAGATGGTGGTACTCCTTTGCAGGCGGTTGCGCCTCCTTTACATAGGCGGCATCTCCTTTCGTCAAGGGGCTATACTTTTCCCCAGGCAGCTACTCCTCTCAGCGTGCTACTGCACCTTGGTGTCCCTCCCAAGTAGTTGCACACAGACACCATGAGTATTGGTCTTCCATCTGCAAGCTACAAGTAAGTAAATTCAGATTTAAGTAAAGAACTTTGTTGTAAATCTGATAAAGGATTCTCTCTACGGCTAACACCCGTTTGGTGCCGGGTAGTCCAAGCTTTTGGAGGTCTATTCCCACTTGACGGGATCGGTTTCATTGGTATCAGAGCACGGTTGTTTCCCTCTTCTTAGTGGGGAAACGAACCTGTGTATTGGACACCCCGCTTCTAGCACACTTAACACAATGGACAGCCAAGGCAACCCTTTGGAAGTGCCTAATTCGAGGGGCCCATCAAGTGCCTCGCGTGGTTCTGATGCTCTACGAGGAAGGCACAAGCCCCTTGAAAGGGTAAATGATAGTGATTCAAAGGGACAACTGTCTTGAGGAAAGACAGTCATGCTAGAAGAAGAGCCTGATGCAATGAGGGCTGAATTGGAGCATATGAGAAAGCTTTTGCAGGCACAAGAGCAAGAGCTAAAATTTTTGCATGAAGATCCCCATGTACAAAGTGCCATTGAAGCAAGGAAAGCCGATGCAATGGTAGATGTGACTTTTGAGTCCATGGCACGGGAAGTGGGCAAGAAGCCAAGGGAGTTGGCACTTTCCTACCTCCTCCGCAAAGGTGACATCAAAGAGGGGGACGACGGAGAGCTGAAATTCAGAAATCCACCTCGCTTGAAGCATGGAGATCCCACATCTCAAAGGCTGAGGTCTTTTATGCAAAAGGAAGAGGTGACAGTCACCTCTCATCATGCATCTTCTCCACAAGACACAAAGCCTGACAGGTATATGTATGCTAGTGCTCATGGAGGGCATGAAGTGGTAGGGGTGACACGTCTACTACTAAAAGAGCTCTGCCTTTTGAATTGTCTCATGGAGAGACATTGCCTTATGCAGGAAAGTCACATGCATCTGATTCTCAAGTTCGTGGAGCACATGCCACCGTGCTTCATGAAACTTCCATGATGGCCCATGGAGCCCATGCAGATAGGGCTGCCCCGTTGGATAAGGGGAAAAGAAAAAGAGAAGACCATGAGCCTCATGCCATGAAGCTCAAGGAATTTAAAGCAGGTGACAAATCTGTTAAGTTTGATGTTTTTCATGGAGAGCATGATGCTTCCAAAGTGTCAGCATTTGTGGCACAGTTTGACATTGCTTTTAGCGATGAGGACTTCACTGAGAAGTCTAAAGTACCCCATGCTAGCATGTTTTTGAAAGGGACCGCTACTCATTGGTGGATCACTGAAAAGATCACCAAGGACCCCATTTGCACCTGGAAGGAATTTAAGGATAGATTCTATGCTCAGTTTTTGCCACCAAATGCGGAGCAAACTCTCACCCAAAAGTGGGACAGACTTGAGCAAAGAGATAATGAAAGCGTGCAACAGTATGTCAACAAGATCTGGAAAGTGTTGCTGGAGATAACTCCTTTTATGCATATCACTGAGGATGAAAGAAAGAGGAAGTTTCGCTCTGTACT
This sequence comes from Cibotium barometz, assembly GCF_041138505.1. Lineage (NCBI taxonomy): Eukaryota > Viridiplantae > Streptophyta > Polypodiopsida > Cyatheales > Cibotiaceae > Cibotium > Cibotium barometz. The sequence continues at coordinate 25,413,164 of NC_141091.1, forward strand.
GCAACCAGCATATCGTTCGGGCATTGAATTGCACCCGAAACATACTTTGCAACAGCTCACAGCCTCTGCTCTTGCTACGGAGCAATTGGTGCTCAAAAGCAGGATCAGGGCGGTTCAAAGAGGAAAGACAAGGCTGTCCCAAATCTGCAAAAAGGTGGACAACCACCTAAAAAGAACTTCCGGGAGACCCACAAGGGAGGTAGAGCTGAAAATACCTCATCTAAAGATCAAGGCCCAAAGAAGAACAAATTCGGCTTGACTCCGGAGCAAAGAGAGCAATATGCCAAGGAGGGAAAATGTTTTTCTTGTGGTAGCAAAGACCACGTGTTTCGACAATGCCCTGACCGCAAACCAAAGCATGAGGACAAGCAGACCAAGGCTAATGTACATGCAGTTCCCGATGTGCAAGGGAACACAAATCATGATGCAAAAGAGCGAATGGTATGCAAGGCTTGGGGTCAAATCAAGGATCAGCTCGCCTTATTCATGTTTGATGACTGTGCAACCGATAACTTCATCTCTATATAAACGGCAGCTACCTTGGGTATTGAAGTTGAGAACATGGGACCTCAGATTGAAGCCGAAGCTGCATTTGTTGGTAAAGAGGTGCAGGTTACCCCATTGATAGGGAAGTTGCGCATACATATCCAGGGCTACCTTGATAATGAACATTTCTTAGTTGCACCACTAAATGGATGTGATGTATTGTTGGGCAAGCCATGGCATCATAGGCTTGAGCCCCGCAAAGAGTACAAGACCAATATGATTTCTTTTATGCATAAAGGCCGCATGCACTTCATTGATGCTGGCAAAGAAGGGGATTCCATCCCACTTGTATCACACATCCAAATTAATAAAGCAATGAAAAAGAGTCTTTCTGCGTACTTGGTTTTTGTTCGTGATAACCTTGTACGAAGTCATCAAAATGTGGATGCTATGACTAATGATAGGCTGAATTTTCTTCATGCATTCAACGACTATTTTGCTGATTCATTGCCAGGTGAATTACCTCCCCAAAGGCGCGAAGATCATCGCATAGATCTTGTGCCAGGTAATTCTCCCCCTAACAAACCCGCATACCAAGTGAGTGCTGCACAACAAGAAGAGATCATGAAGCAGGTAAATGAGCTTTTAGAGAAAGGTTTGGTTCAGCCCAGTTCCTCACCTTATTGCTCTCCTATACTTCTTGTTCAAAAGAAAGACGGCTCATTCCGCATGTGTGTAGACTATAGAGCTTTAAACAAGCTTACAATCAAGAACAGATTCCCAATTCCGCGTATTGATGATATTTTGGATAAGCTTGATGGTTCGGCTTGTTTCAGCCGACTTGATTTGAAGAGTGGTTATCACCAAATACGAGCGGTGCCACAAGATGTCCATAAAACTGCATTCAAGATAGCCTTTGGATTATATGAATTTTTGGTCATGCCTTTTGGCCTCACCAATGCTCCTGCCACGTTTAATCGTATGATGGATAGGATATTCCGACCCCATCGCAAATTCACAGGAGTATTCTTTGATGTTTCTCCAAGAATGAGCAGGAACACAGAACTCATCTGGTCACAGTGTTCGAAGAGTTGCGGAAGCATATTGCCAAGAAAAGTGAGTTCTTCCTTTCAGAGATACATTATCTTGGTCATATTGTATCCAAAGATGGAGTAACAATGGATCCTGCAAAGATAGAGACCATTCGGAATTGGCCAGAATTGCAAAACGTACATCAAGTACGTAGTTTTCAGGGATTATGTTCGTATTATAGGCGTTTCATAAGGCATTTTGCTTTGATAGCCACCCCTCTACATGATCTCACAAAGAAGAAAACCACTTTCAAATGGACTTCAAAAGAACAGGATGCTTTCTTGCAGCTCAAGCATGCTATCTTATGTGGTCCACTATTGATTGTTCCTGACTTGCACAAGTCATTCGTAGTTGAATGTGATGCTTGTGGTGATTGTATAGGTGCGGATTGTAGAGGGAGACATCCGCAAGATAGCCTTCCGTAAGGAACGGGCCCACTATGAATTTGTGGTCATGCCATTTGACTTGACGAACGCCCCAGCTACATTCAACCGCATGATGATGTGTGTTTTTCGGGATTTGATTGGAAAGTGTGTTCATATTTTTGGACGACATACAGGTATTTTCAGCTACGATTGAGTAGCATGACATTGATGTGGAGAAAGTCCTTAGGTTGCTGAGAGCAACGAGCTCTACGTCAATGAAAAGAAGTCGGAATTTTATTTGTTCCAGGTACATTACTTGGGATACATAATTAGTGCAGAAGGCATTCGACTTGATCCGGCCAAAGTGGCCGAGATTGTCAACTGGGAAGTACCTCAAACAGCCTATGACATCAGATCCTTTGTGGGTATATGCCAGGCATACTCCACCCACATAGACAAGTTTTCTGATCTCTCGGTGGATCTCACCGATCTGCTAAAGGGTATGAAGACAAGAAGGCAAATGATTCGAATGACTCCACGAGCATTGGAGACATTCAAGAACCTCAAGGTGGCTTTATACAGAAGCGCCTTGTTTAGCACTTGCCTCGTGGGACGAGCCATTTCAGGTGATCACCGATGCGAGTAACATTGCAATTGGACGTGTGTTACAACAAAATGGTCATCCAATAGCTTACATGTCTCGTAAGCTACTGCCTGCAGAGAAAAATTACTCAGTTTACGATCGTGAACTCCTAGCAGTTATACAGACCTTGAAACATTGGAAACATTTTCTTTATGGCCGTGACTTTGAGGTTCGCACTGACCATCAGGCATTACGCTGGATTCAAACAATCCCAAGTGCACAGTGGAGTGATCGACAACACCGCTGGAGTCAAATATTCCAGCAATTCACTAGTATGATTGAGTACCTTCCAGGAGGGGCCAATCCAGTGGCCAATGCTCTTGCAAAGGTAGGATAATACGGAGACAGATAAATAATCTTAAGCTTGAAAAAACGAGTAAAGGAGAACTCTTTGTTCATATTCAATGTGGACGAGATACGGTTAACTCACGACATTCGATGTGACAGTTAGAGGCAATATCAAAACTATAAAGTGAAATAGAGGTAAAAAACCTTTTGTCGCATGAAAATCTGTTTAAATTAATGCGAAAGATAGATATTTCCTAAGTTATCCATAACATTGAATAATGTTAACGTGAATCAGTAAAGTCATCAATTCTGTTGCTAAATTATTGAGAGGAAGCTAGGTGCAGGCGAGAAAGCCGAGGATATAAATAGAGCCTTGAATTTATTTTTTGTTTTTCAAAAACATCAATTCTATTTGGTATTATCGGGACCTAGCAACAGCGAAAAAGTCTCGTTTTTTGTATCCGGAAAGCTGTATGCCTTGAAAGAGGCTTGTATAGTTTGGGAAGAGATCTCACCCAATCGTTTTCCATTCATTATGGGAGAGTTAGAGGGGGATGGGTCTACTCCAACCAAGATACCTTTGGATGCCACTATACATAATATAGAAATGAAACCTGGGAAAGGTGGATAATTAGTTAGAGCAACTGGTGCGGTAGCGAAAATAGTCGCAAAAGAGGGTCAGTTGGCTACACTGAGACTACCTTCCGGTGAAATTCGTTTAATATCCCAAAATTGTTTAGCAAGTGTGGGACGAGTTGGAAACGTTGATACTAACAATGAGGGCTCGGGAAAAGTTGGATCTAAAAGCTCGTTAGGGAAACGCCCCAAGGTAAGAGGTGCAGCTACGAACCCCGTGGATCATCCACACGAGGAGGGAGAGAAGGCAGGACATCAATTGGCAGGAAGAAGCCATTAACTCCTTGGGGATATGTTACACTTGGGAAGAGAAGTCGGAAGAAAAAAAAATATAGTAATCCACTTATACTTTGTAGACGCAAGAGTCATTGATAAATAGGGATATTAAGTAGGAGGGACAAGTGACTACGATTCAAATCACTAGACTCGATCTTGTTGGTACAGGACTAGATGACATGAAGCACACGTACACGGATTCCGAGAAATTCGGTACACAGTGGAAACAGGCATTGGATGCCATAGGACCATGCCACTTTCTGATACGCGATGGTTGGCTTTTCTACAAAGGCCAACTCTGTGTTATGAAGTCGTTCAGGGCAGCTCTTCTCCATGATGCCCATGACGCCATTACTAGTGGTCACAGGGGCATGAATTCGACTCTGGAGAAATTGGAACAGCAATATTATTGGCCAAAGATGAGGCGAGATGTGTTTACATATGTACAACGCTGTGATATTTGTCAAAAGGTGAAAGCTCCTCGTGGAAAGAAGATAGGGTTGTTACAGCCCTTGCCAATTTCTGAGGGTTCTTTCCAAGATATTTCAATGGACTTTGTCACGAATCTACCTCCCAGTCTAAGTAAGCATAATACGCACTGCTTAACTATTGTTGATAGATTTAGTAAATTTGTTACGCTTATTCCTTGCAGGGCCAATGTAACCGCCGAGGATGTTGCCCAGTTGTTCATTCGGCATTGATACCCGATTGGCAGAATTCCTAGGACCATAGTGTCAGACCGCGATACCAAGTTTACCAGTCATTTTTGGAGGGCATTGTTTGATAACTTTGGTACTAAATTGAATTTTTCCAGTGCATTCCACCCACAAACGGACGGCCAAACAGAGATATACAACCAATTGGCCTTTGGTGTGCTGAAGTGTTATGTCCACGATCAGCAAGGTAAGTGGAAATCTTATTTGCCTTTAGTTCAAGCTGTTTTGAATGATTCTTTTTCTTCAGCTATTGGCAGGACTCCATATGAGGCAGCATTTGGAAGACCTTTCCAGTCATTGTTGACCAGGACCTCGTCTTCACTACCTGAAGCGAACAGAGTGACGGAGTCTTACCATGAGATTTTAGTGTCAGTAAAAGACAGATTGGCTAAAGCGCAAGAGGCCTACACTCGACAAGCCAATAAAGACAGAAGGGATATGAAGTTTTCAGAAGGGGATTGGGTTTATCTTCGGATTATGAAGTAAAGGTTGAAACACGTGGGCAAGCGATGCCCAAAGTTGTCTTTCACGAGCTTCGGACCTTTTCCCATCAGGAAGAAGATTAATGAGGTGTCTATGCAGTTAAAGTTACCTCCGAGTTGTTGGACTATGCACGATGTGTTTCACGTCAGTTGGTTAAGGCATATACAGGTCCAATCCCTTCAGAAGTCAAAGATGAGGCGGAACCAGATATTGTTGATGAAGCAGAAGTTATGGTTCCAGAACAGATCCTTCTCCACCGTTTCGAGCATGGCTCAGGCCGAAGACAAAGATGGTTCCTCATGAAGTTTCAGGACCGAGGGACCCATGACGCGCGATGGCTTGACAGAGTTTTTCGAAGACTATCCAGCGTTATTGACGGATTATTTGGAGGCTATGCAGCTTCCGTCAAGTTAAGCAAAAGGGGATGCCACGTGCATCCCGCACTTGGATGCCACGTAGACATATCTGTACAGAAGGTGCAAGACCTGGGATGGTAAACTGGTCCCATGTGAGCCCAGTCCGGGACGAGTCAGCCAAGGATCCATCTCAGTCGTCCGAGGTCAGGTGTGCATTGTCCTGCACAGGAGTCCAAGGTCAGGTGTGCACTGTCCTGCACATGAAACAGTGCCAGTCCGCGCTGTAAGTCTCCCTCTGGAATGATGACGGTGATTCTGTGTATCTGGTATGGTACCACATGCCAGATCATTGTGTAGTTAATTAGGGTTTGCTTTCAGAACAAGGGGCCAGCCCATAGGGCTACCCCGGGTCTTTGTGTGGGCATGGGGATAGTGTGAAACCACCCCCATGAGGGCCAGGAAGGCCCCAGCTGAACCCACCAGCCATGGAAGGGCTGTAGGACAGCCTTAGGGGCATGCCAGGGACAGCCGACACTTCATGCAGCATTTATATGGTTGTAGGGCAAGTATGGGGCATCCCATACAGGCTGCCCAGCCCCCAAACTGATTGCAAAACAGTGCCCAGCCCCTTGTTTTCAGCTGCCTAGTGTCCAGCCATCAAGGGATATGATGTGCAGATTTTATGTGATTTATTCAGCATTTAATGCTGATTTTACAGTTGTGGACAGAATTTATGCTAGCCGCCTAGAATAAGAACTGGCCGACTGCTGTTTATAGGTAGTATAAATAGGTGAGAGCTCAAGTCATTGTGTTATCTCATCGTTCACCAGGTGCTCAAGCAAACCAGGGCTAGGACAGCCAAGAAGTTGCTAAAGCAAAGGGGTGGAGGACTGCAAGGGCAAAGATTTCTCAGCCACGAAAGGTCAAGATTTCTGTATTTTCTTTTCAGATTTACATCATTCTAATAAAGCAAATACACCATCCGTGGTGGGGGCCCTATAGAGGGTATTTGGGACCCAATACTGTGTCCTCTCCATCTCTCCCTCTCTCTCTCTCTATTTTCTGCACATCTTCATTCAGTTTTTGTGTGCTAATTCCGTCGCGAAAAGAGTGCTGATTTCTGAGCATTTAAGTTACCGATATCCCCCTAAGCTTCCGCATGTTACAAAGGGAGAAGAAGAGGAGAGAAGAAGAGAAAGAAAGAAGAAGAGAATGAAGGAGGAGTAGACGTGAAAGAAGTAGCAGAAGATAGAAAAAAGAAGGAGAGAGGCAAGAGAAGAAGAGATCATTGAGGTTACAAGGTTTGACTGAATCTAGTAGGCACATATCTAGTCCTCCCCAAGCTCAAGGAGGAGGAGGGAAGGTGATGAGGAGGATATGGAAGAAAAACAAAAATAAAAAATCCCATAAAAATAAAGGGGGGGGGAAACAAAACCTGAAATTTGGGCGAAATTGTCGTACTAGAAAGGTTTCGAGGTTTTTAAAAACCATTTCGAAGTTTAGAGGTTTCAAGGTTTCGAAAGCTAGAAATAGGTTTTTTTGTTACTATGATCATGTTATGTAGCAAGAGGCTTTTACAAAGGCAATATCAGCCAGCAAATGGTGTTGCCGGGGCAAGTTGACCGATTGCCCCTAGGAGCTGGCCGATAGCCCACGACCTACTAAAAAGGGATAAATGGATAAAACATCATAAATAGGCATTCCCCAAATACATGGAGATGCACAATTTCTAACACCCCCTTTGCAGCTCATAGTGTGCAAGAGTTTGAAGAAGATAAGCTGATGAAAATGCAACCATGGACACTCCAATATTGCGCAGTACTAGATACACCTTAGAAAGAGCACCTGCCAACCTGATCCTCAAACAAAATGCCACCATGAACAACAAGAAACTTTGCTTGGCTCCAAAGTCCCACACAAGTGTGTGGTGAACTCCAAGAATAAAATGATGAGCTACTAGACACACCATGCCCATTATCCCCCAACAGTGGACTGTGAACTCATCACGTCCCAAAAACCTCGAACAATGAACTTAGAACACATCCAATCCATAATCTCTGCTACACCAAGTAATGGACGTGGAACACATGTAGTCCATAGCTCCAAAATGAAATTGTCTCACCAGATATTGTAATGCTTGGAACTCCGACTCACGGTTCCCATGCACCAGAAATGGAGCTACTAGTAGCCCCCTCTCTGCCCACAAGCCTCCTCCTCTACCTGGAAGCACATGGGGGAGAACATCTGTATAACTATAGAAGCTCACCATCCAGGTCCTCCCTGGCTTTTACAGCCTTAGAGACACTAGAAGTATCAGAGTCATCATCCTGTATATGATCATTGCCCATCTTTGAAAACTTGGTCCTGGCCTTGGCTGTACCTTTGGTCTTGCAAACCTTGGCCAAATGAACCTACTTTCCATAAGAGTACAGCATAGTTGTCAGGTACGATACCGTACGGTTCGTACGGGAAGCATCATAGTATAGAGGAAGCTCAAACAGCCATAGATAAGCAAAAGAAAGACCATTACCTACCAAAAAAAAATGGGAAAAAAAATTCGAGAAAAAAAAAATCCTAAAAAAATACGTACGGTATCGTACAGTACGGTATTCCATGCGACATGCCGTCATACGTCGTACGGAAACAACCCTGGAGTACAGTGACACCGTCCTGTCTGTTGCACTGTAGCAAGTACCTGATCCTGTCCACTAGGACAGAACCTTACCTGCTGTTGAGAAACAAGAATAGATGCCTCCTCCAAGAGAGAACCCATATCCACAGCAATAGCACACCTCTGCAAGTAAGCCTTTGTGCCACTAATGATCTGAACACTCCACAACCAATCTCCAACACTTCTACAAAACGAGATACGAGGAACAAACAGCCTCCTCTCAAAACTAAGACGACAGAAAGGGGCTGGACAGTAGCAAACAGTCCACCAAAAGTTCCATAGTTGTCAGGTACGATACCGTACGGTTCGTACAATACGATATTGTATGGGAAAATACGGTATGATATAAATTTTTTTCTTATCGTACGAGAAAATACGATGTTTTAAAAAAATACTTATAAACTTAGGTATTTCCAAGTCCAGATATGGAGTATTTTAGAAAGGAGGGAAACATCATAGTACAGAGGAAGCTCAAACACCATTTTTTTGGGAAAAAAATAATTTTTTTTGAAAAAAATAATTTAAATTCAAGGAAAAAAAAAGCTGTACGAGTATGTACGGTATCGTACCATACGGTATTCCGTGCGATATGCCGTCGTACGTCGTACAGAAACAACCCTGATCAAAACTTGCTGGAAAACACCCACAAAGGAGGTAGATCCATTGAAGAAGAGACCACAAGTCTGCGACGCTCCACATGCACAAAAGAGGACCACCAACTGTTGTCCAAAGATCTACTCCAAACGTGTCATGTGCATGAAAGATGCCATGGACATTCTCATGTGCTGGTCCAGAAGAGGCAGCCAGATAAAGAGTATGAACCAGATATAGCTAGGACTTGGAGCACAAGGTGCAATATTGGACTGGAGAAGGACAAGGATGCACTATCGGCTGCATGGCAGAGTTGTCGATTGAACCAGATAAGACTCCAGGAGCTGTTGGCTAAGGCGGCTGCAGGCATATCTATGTTTATAGATTTTATGATTATTTTGTCCAGTAGGCTAGCCAACTGCTGGTCAGCCAGTACTCCAAGAAATCCAAGAGGGTATAAAAGGCCAAGGAGCTCATTGTGTAGATTCATTCACCCCTTTATGGAGTGGATCCTTAGGGTCCCAGATAGGGATAGATTTTGGTGATGTTCACCTTTTCCAAGAGGGCAGCCAAGGGCTGTAGATTAGGAGTACCTTTTTGTACCATATGAATATACTGAATTTCCAGCATCTCTCTCTCTCTCTACTCTCTCTTCATATCTGCGTTTCGCATCAACATGTTTCCAGGAGTGTTTAGGGCTAAAAGAAGACCCCCAGAGCTTCCGCGCGTTACATTGGTATCAGAGCATCAGGCTCAGCAAAGCTAAACACTGATTCAGTCCCATATGATGGTGTACAAGTCCAAAGTACAGGAAAGTTCACAGATACGAAGCCCAAGGCAAGGAACACAGAATCGGGAAGAGCTCCCAGGAGGTTTGTTAGTGGTGTTCCACAAAGCCATAGAGGATGGCAGTCCTGTGAGCCAAATAGGTTCTCGGGCAACAGTCCCAAGGGAGGATTATCCTCCAAGGGGTGATGTGAGAGTGCCAGACTCATTTCTCAGGAATGAAGACCAAGACAGTGTTCAGAGTCGGGGCAGGAATGGATTGTGGACTAGGTGGAACAGATGCATAGATCTTAATATGAGACAGAGTGGTTTTGGAGACTGGGCCGGGCTTTCAGAGAAAAGGGTTGCCAGGGATGGATGGATGACAGAGGGACTTCAGGGAAAGATTGGGATGATGACAGTCATCCAAGAACAGGTTGGAATCCCGTCATAGAGTTTAGCTGAGGGGGATGTCATGTGAATGAAAGATGCCATGGACATACTCAGGTGCTCGTCGAGAAGAGGCAGCCAGATAAAGAGTATGAACCAGATAGAGCTAGGACTTGGAGCACAAGGTGCAGTATTGGACTGGAGAAGGACAAGGATGCATTGCCGGCTACATGGCAGAGCTGTCGGCTGAACCAGATAAGACCCCAAGAGCTGTCGGCTAAGGCGGCTGCAGGCATATCTATGTTTATAGATTTTATGATTATTTTGTCCAGTAGGCTGGCCGACCAACAGTCGGCCAGCACTCCAAGAAATCCAAGAGGGTATAAAAGGCCAAGGAGCTCATTGTGTACATTCATTCACCCCTTTATGGAGTGGATCCTTAGGGTCCCAGATAGGGACAAATTTTGGTGATGTTCACCTTTTCCAAGAGGGCAGCCAAGGGCTGTAGATTAGGAGTACCTTTTTGTAGCATATGAATATACTGAATTTCCAGCATATCTCTCTCTCTCTCTCCTCTCTCTTCATATCTGTGTTTTGCATCAGCATGTTTCCAGGAGTGTTTAGGGCTGAAGGAAGACCCCCAGAGCTTCCGCGCGTTACAAAACGCTAACATAGTGAAAGCACAAGACCGAGAGCCCCCTCTTAAGCAAAGGCAAGGCTGAAGCGCACGGGAAGAAACACCTCCAGTGCTGCCCAGGGCTGAAAACGCAGCCCATGCACCACCACCACCAACGGATGATGGAGAAGATAGCATAGAGGAGAAGAACTGCTGCCACCACAAAAACACAGCCACCAAAGCTGAAGCACAGCACCCTTGAAGAAAAATGCAGCCACCAATGTGAAAAACGCAGCCTTCAGGATGAAAACGCAGCAGCCAGAGGAAATCGCAACCAATAAGTGGTGAGGAAAACACAACCGCCGGGAAATTTGCACAAAACGCAGCCCTCTGCTGCACATGTAGCAAAAACGCAACCTTCTTCTGCTCCCCAAAAACACTAAAATTCTTGCAGAAAAGGAACCTCACCGCTGCCGCCTTGAAGTGCCGGTCACCTCAGCGACTGATACCATGATAAAGTTGCACAATGCGGAAGCAAAACATAGGAGAGGGGGAGAGCAAAGGAGAGAGAGAGAGAGAGAGACATTAGACAATGAACATCATGTTATGTAGCAAGAGGCTTTTACAAAGGCAATATCAACCAGCAAATGGTGTAGAACATGTGCCTATCAAATAGGTTATAGATGATTGACAAGTGAATATGGGAGGGCCCCTTTTATGGTGATGCTAGGCAGTTGGCCGACTGCCCCTAGGAGCTGGCCGACAGCCCACGACCTACTAAAAAGGAGATAAATGGATAGAAGCTCATAAATAGGCATTCCCCAAATACACTGAGATGCACAATTTTTAACATATATAGATACACGGCAAGCCCCTTCTCCACACAGTTCATCAGTCATCACTATGAGTTTACTCCCTAGCCTCTACTAGCATTCAGCCTCCATCTTAGCACTTGTAGATAAGCTCCCTTCCTAGGAACACACGGGTGTGGGGCTTTGCCATCTATTGTATCACTTCAGTAATACATTATTCTTCTCTATCTCGGTTATTGTGCAATTTGAGTTGCTGTGAAAGATCCTACTTCTTGCGAGTGTTGTCTTGTATATACCGCACGTTGTATCCTCTTATAGTATTATACTCCACTTTGTTTTGAGCTTTCTAAGTGACTTGGTGCGCTCTCACTCCTCTTGAGAGCCCCCTATTCACCAAGCTTTAATGTGGTTCATCTACTAGCACCTGTTTATGCTATCAACCCTTTTTAAACCTGACTTTCCACTTGGGTACTTGTCCCTATTACCAACCTTTTTGGGATTTTTTCAAAGCTATTTTCTCCTGTTTTGTGTTGAAAATTTTTGTCACACCAAACCAAGCAAGTATAAGGTCCTGTTCAATGCAAACATGCATATGATATCTCATGCCACATAAGTGGCCTCTTTACAATATTGTCTTACATAATGGCTTTTAGTTCTCCTCAACTACATGTACATGGGCTCAATAGACACGGCACATGCATATGAGGCCTGATGAATGTGACAACAAAACAAAAGTACCTAAATGACCCGTAATCTGCACCTTGATTTGGTAACACTCACAAACTAATGGCTGAATTTCAATATCTCAAAATCATCATCATGGTATTTTATAAGGTGGAATAAGAAACCTGATCTGAGATCCGAATTTCCTTAGGGGGCATGGAGTACAACTTATGTATTCCATTGCTGAAGGATACAACAGTATCCGACTGCTCTGTAAACCAGTTTGTTTGGTCCTGCTCTGTGTTGCTTGAATTATGTTCACCTGGCATCCCACTCATGTCCTCCGCTGATAAGACCATGTTGCTAACCGTATCCTTCTTATCAGATGCCTCAAGCTGACTTGGCCATATGAGTTTCCTAAGCTTCCCTATCAAAGACTGATCCCCTTGATTTACCTTACGTGCTGCTTTACTAGGGCTAAAATAGCTGCAACCCTGTAAACCAACAGCACAAATTGCTTCTGTAGATCTCACTGCTAGGTGAGTTGATATGGAGCCGGTGAACATCATGGATTTTGTTCCGTTGTTAGTAATAGCAATAGCAGAAGCAAGTACTGTCTTTGAAAGTGTGATAATATTCCGTAGAGAGAACTGGCATCCACCTCCATTTTGGCTGTTGCACCTTAGAGTTACCTGCATGTGATAAAAAATGTAAGAGAATACTAACGAAAGCACCACCAAAGAGCAAGAGAACATCATTTGGCTGTTGCAAATTTTCAAGAGAAAGACTATCCCAAAATAAATCTGTACACATACATAAACTCTGCCCCAAAATAACAATGCCCATATGAAATTGAAACAAAACATGAAGATGAACACTTACCATGCATATGTAAAAGCTATACCTATACGAAACAACACCCTACCAGCAAAGAAAGAAACTATATCTATATCTATACACACGAACTCTTACGTGGATGCAGTCCATGGAATTGACTTGTCCAGATTCTACATGGATGTATCCTGGAACAACACTCTATACAAATGAACTCTTATGTGGATCCATGGGGTTGACTAATACATATCCCACAAACCTATGTGAAGGAACTCTTACTTGGATGTAACCCATGGGATTGACTTGTATGGATTTGATTCTACATGCACACATAAAGCTATCACAAACAACACCCAATGCCATAGAGAAGCATAGATATGAACACTATCCCAAACAACACCCAATAACATAGAAATGAACTCTTACTGCCCATGGACAATATCTCAAACAACACCTTGCACACATGAGCACTATCTCAAACAACACCCAATGGCATAGAGATGAATTCCTACCTAACATAAACACTATCCAAAACCATAGTTGCATCAACACTCTATCCAAACCATAGTTGCATCGACACTCTGAATAAATAATGAAAACTTCATATGTACGTTTCTCAGAGGTGGCTAATGTAGTATGGGTTTTCACATGTATAGATATGTTAAGAGCTGAAGTTAGGGCACGCCGCCCCCAGAGGGGGACCCCGGGAACGAACAATTGTGAAGTTGCATTATCATCCATTCTCATTTCTACTGTTCTCTGTATTCATACGTGCGCAATGACTCTGCATTGAAATGTTTTGCCATTTTGATAACTATGATCCAAACAATACTTTGCACACATAAACACAATCCTAAGCAGTACCCAATGGCATAGTGATGGAACTCACACACAAACACAATCCCAAGAAGCACCCATTGGCACATAAAGATGGAATGGTTATTACCTGGATGTAGTCATCTGGGTTCGCTTTTACCGATTCCACACGCCAATTTTCCTCAATGAGGGGTAGGTGAGGGGGGTGAGAGTGGGCAAAGGAGGGGGAAATACCACCAGTGATGAGGAACTTGGGGTGATGATCAGAGTCTGGAGAGGTGGAGGGCGTGTTGGTGTCGGAGACATCAGTGTGCAGAATCTCCTCGAGTCCACCATGCCACATTCGGTAATTGTAGGAGGTCACGCGGGCCTCGTCCAGGAGCACGCGGGCGCTGGTGCCCGTGCTCAGCTTGAGCTCCATTACAGTCATCCCACCAACGTCCATGAACTGCAGGCTCTCGGACCCGAACTTGGCCTGCAGCTGCGAGGCATCCATGGGCTTTTGCTGCTTGACTGCAGCTTGGCCCCTCGCCATGCATCTTACCCGCAAAGGAGGCCGCCCTCTTGCATGCGCGATCTGTCTCCTACTCGCCCTTGGCATACAGAAACGAGACCATTTCCTCAGGTCTGCCGCCTGTGCGAGTGTGAGAATGCTGGGTGGTAATATCAGAGATGCCATGATCTGGATTGGAAGCCTCCATGGACCTCACATTTCTCTTAGGCTACCCTTTAGCCTAAGAGAGTGTGAACTCATTTTCCTCGATTCTCCTTAATTTTCCAAAAAAAATTCCTCAATTCTCCTTAATTTTCCAAAGGTTTGAAGACCTTAGGGAGAAATAAGGTTTATCATTTCTTGTGCTCACAGCCCCTTTTGCTCATGAGCTTCTACTAGTAGAACCCGCATTTGCGCTCTACCCCGAGCCTGCTTACGAGTTTTTCGTTAAGGGGTGTTGCCTTTTGCCTATACTTGGGTTGGGTTCACTAGAGGGCGACGGAAATGGGAGCCTAAAACCCCCATTTCCGGGTGGAATCCATCCTGTGCATGCTCTTCCACCGCCCCCAGTTCACACGGAGAGGTGGAAAAGCCTCTGTTCCATTCTTCCGCCCGCCACCCCAAGGTTCACACTGTGCCGGCGGAAAGAAGTTTAATTTACCTGCTAAACCTTAATAAAGAGAACCATATAAGAACACACTTGGACACAAAAATGGAATATTGCTCTCATTAATGGATGCTTGTACTACAAATCCAACTTTTCTCACTAATGCGTGCCTCGACTACAAATACTAGGTGGAAGATGTTGATGAATCCATGTCTGCCAACGCCTGCTCACCAAATACTTGTTGAATATTCACTCTTGATTGCTCTTGAGGTTGTCCCGTCTCTCTGAGCTTAAGCCAAGGTCACTAGCACCTTCATTGCCTCTTTGCGCACGCTCCATTGCCTCCTCAGTTTCGACTCCTCTCGTAGCTCGTAATTCCATCATTGAAGTAGTCGCGATCCTCTTCCGCATGGCCCGAACGTGCTAATTCAGCTTCCGCCTCTCGTACCCATTCCATATCAAAAGCTTCTCCATGGCAAATACAAATGTTATGGAGCACAAGGCAAGCAGCAACAACATCTGGCACATACCGTAAATTCATGTCACACCTTTTCAACAAGATACGAAACCTAGCCTTAAGCATGCCAAATGCTCTCTCAACAGGCATCCTAGTGCTTGATTGAATGAAATTCCAATAATACTTCTTTCGTGAGACAAGCCTTCTTTGCATCCTTTGAAGGGCACTAGCATGTATGGTTGTGCCGGGTAAGCACAATCACCAACCAAACAAAAGTTTCCTAGTTCACCTCTTACACACCTTTGCCCTGTTTTTGAAATATACAAGTGAATAGGGTGTGTGTGGGAACAAGCTCTTGGATAGAGGCTGTAAAAGAGGAGATATAATTGTGAAAGAATCTGTGAAAAGGTGAGAAGAATCTACTGGGAGAGAATAAAGGGTAGCATGACAAAATTTAGGAGTGTGGAGTTATTCTGGGAGATATTCAGGGAAAAGAGAAGAGGTGGAGAGAATCAGGCAAAAGGTGGAGATATTCCGAGAGTGAATCATGGAGAAATCAATGGGATTTGATGCTTGATGTAAACTCTATAAATTGAGGCATAGCCCTAATGAGAATTTGCTGGTTTTTGAGTATCCATGCCTACATTAATCTATTTGCTAATTATTCACTAATTACATCTTAATCATTTACTAATCACTTTTGTTAATGATGTTGATTCTAGTGTTTGATCCACCATAGCTCATCATTATGCTCAAATTTCAACATGGTATCAAAGCCATGCCTAGAATCAATTAGGTTTATGAGCCCATTAGTTAATTAATTAGGATTAGTAGATAATTAGCAAAAAATCAAACTTTTAGTGAGTTTTTCACTTCCCCCTTCACCCCAGCCAGTGGAGGACTCCATTCTCCTTGCACACATAACATTAGGCTAAGTCCTTGGTACTTATAGTAGACTCATAGGGCTACACACACCTCAAATCTTGTGGCCCAATTCAGCGCAGAACGTCGGCGCGAGCTCGATTACTGGGCGCCGTTTTTCTGAGGAATTTTTTCCATTGCTGCTTCATCAAGTCAAATCTTTCTAATTCCTCTTAGCCCAAGGTGTAATCAAGCATGCTCTACAAGCTGGTGAAGACAGAATTGAGTTTCATCAAGTCTACAGTGAGATCCAAGATCTTCATCAAATCTGCAGGTGACTTTGGTAAAACAAAGATTAAGCTTTCAATATTTGGTCAAATCTTGTGTTTCTTGGCTTAATCCTCTACTAGACTCATTGCTATTGATGCCTTTGAAAGCATTTGAGCTCATTTGAAGTGGAAGGCACCAGATCTGGACTCCCCGCATACTCTGTTTTCTGCACACAAAACAGAGCATTAATTTGCTAATCAGTGATTAATCAGTGCTAATCACTGTATTTTGGTATAATTGAGGGTTCAAATTAACCATTAGGTATGTGATACAGATCCCTAAAACTTCAGATTGCAAATCGGAGTTGGTTTGATACTCCAACCATCCCGTACAAATTGGTTATCCTTGATTTAATGTAATTTCTGGAAAAATTGTGCTGATAAATTTGTGATAATCATCATTTTGCATTTAACCGTTGGTTAATACCTGGGCACATTGCATCAGTATAAAAATGGGAACAGACACTGCCCTTATCCAGGATAAGGCAAGAGGTAAGACCTCCTGCATAAATTTGGGTTTGCATTGCATAATGACACAAGATAAACATAAAAAGCCCAAAGGAACTGTTAGCAAAACATTGAAACATGTTGCTTACATGGAGCAAAATGACCTGACGGACGAGCTCATGGCCCCAGCCATGAAAGAAGAAGAATATCTCTTTCCAAGAAGAGGATCCACACCGAGAAGAAGATCTGAAGGAAGACATGGACACGAGAAGAGAAGCTGCCACGAGAAGAGAAGCTGCCCCAAGAAGACTGAAAGAAGAAAAGCTGCCCCAAGAAGACTGAAAGAAGAGACGGACACGTGGAGAGAAGCTGCCACGACAAGAAGACTGAAGACAAGAGAAGATGTGAGGCTCCAAAGAGTGAGGAGCCATGTGAAAATCTCAGAGAGAGAGAGAGAGAGAGAGAGAGAGAGAGACCCCACAACCCAATGTAACCTGCCCCAACAAAGTAAAACCACCTCTGAGCCACCGATGATGTAGGCCACGTGGTAGATGTATGTGTGAGCACTTTAGTCAAGGTCGCAGGCACTTATAGTAGCCTTGGACACATAGAGAGAGAGAGTGTGTCAAGGACTATGGAGTTTAGGGACTTGAGGCACTGGTCGCGGACTATCAAGTAAGAGGGAAACTTGGTATAAGGTCGAGGTGTGCTAGGATTATTCACTTGAGGGGAGGTGTTGAAATATACAAGTGAATAGGGTGTGTGTGGGAACAAGCTCTTGGATAGAGGCTGTAAAAGAGGAGATGTAACTGTGAAAGAATCTGTGAAAAGGTGAGAAGAATCTACTGGGAGAGAATAAAGGGTAGCATGAGAGAATTTAGGAGTGTGGAGTTATTCTGGGAGACACTCAGGGAAAAGAGAAGAGGTGGAGAGAATCAGGCAAAAGGTGGAGATATTCCGAGAGTGAATCATGGAGAAATCAATGGGATTTGATGCTTGATGTAAACTCTATAAATTGAGGCATAGCCCTAATGAGAATTTGCTGGTTTTTTAGTATCCATGTCTACATTAATCTATTTGCTAATTATTCACTAATTACATCTTAATCATTTGCTAATCACTTTTGTTAATGATGTTGATTCTAGTGTTTGATCCACCATAGCTCATCATTATGCTCAAATTTCAACATGCCCTGGTTCACTTCTTGTGAAGTTTAAGGAGTCATGAATTGACCCAGCCGATCCTACATCATAGTTCCATATTGAACAATTCAAAGCTATGGTCAACTGCAACAAAATTGAATGGAACCCCTTTCAATTGAAGTAATTCACATGGTTGTCTTTCGGGGCGATGATAGGGATGTGGGAACCATCAATAGCACCAACAACAAATGGAATGCCTCGTATAGCCTCGAATTCACTAGCTAGTGTGGCAAGCCGTGAAGGTGAAGGCCACCTAATGTGTGACAATTGCTTTGCAAAAGTCTATAACTATGCGACAGCTTGTGCTCTTTGCACAACCATGGAGATCACCTAACATTTCTAGGCCTGAACCTGTAGCTAGCCTACTAAGAGCTATTGCCACTCTGTTTTCAACAGATATTGCTTGCCGCATGTTTGTGCTCGTCTTGCTCATTGAGAGAGAAAGCTTTCCACAAAGGTAATGAAAAGTTTCTCTACTCACTCGCAAAGCGACACTTAAACATGCTTGCATTGTATGCACTCAATAAGAAGCGTTCTAAAAAGCCTTGAGGTCATGGATAAGCCCAAGATCTCCTACGCTCATGACCCCTTCTACGGTTTGAAATCTTCCTAAAGTTGACAGAACGTGCCATGCATTGACTTACATGGAGCCACGATTGGACTAATGCCTCATCATTATGCATGGTTGGTCCCTTGAGCAATTCATTGATAGCTAAGGAGCACAACCATGCACAATAGAGTGCAAACTCCTTAGACATGACCATTGGAACCTGCAAGACAGTGGTTGACCACAAGAATATTAGCATGAGAATAAATAGCCAACAAAAATTAACAAATACTACATAACAAAACATTTGCAAGTTTGCATTTGGAAAACCCTAATGGGTGGAAACCTTGGATGACGGAAAAATTATAGAGTACACTACAAAACTCAAAGGCATAAAGCTGGATTCCTAGGAGTCATGTGCTACTTGTCACGACTTTCAGCGTACTTGAGGTATCCACTCCTGGATGCATGCATTGCTGCCATGAGTTGAAGTCGCTCTCTCTCTAGGGCATCTTGACGGCTAGAATTGTCCTTGAGATAATCCACTAGTTGCCGTCCAGTGTCCGCCATTTGAGCCAAGGACTCCTCAACCTTAGGAGTACTTCGACGGATTGGAGGAACGGATGACTGGCCCTTCTCTAGTTCTTTGTCGACCTCGCCTTCAGTAGTGGAACAACCTGCAAGCGGAACATCATCTAGTGGGGTGGATGAAGCATGGCTTAGAGGGGTGGACGTTGCTCTGTCGTGGTAGTATTCGTCCACCACATCGTACCATTTGCAAGTACGCCTCCTGTCATTGCCAAAAATGTTATTGTGAACTTTATCTATCCTATATTGTGCAAGAACTGCTTTGCGACAACCCTCACTATCTTTGTCGAAATCTGGATAAGTGGATGCAAGTTGTGTGGCAACCTTAGCCCACAAGTTAACCCCTTGTTTTATAGGATTATTAAAATCCTCGTTCATCCCCCCCCTAACATGAATCAACTGGTCAACCCAAAAGTCTTTCCACTTACCTTTGCCACCTTTGGCGTCATTGTCATCGCGTCACCTCCCAAATCGACAAACCACCTTCTTCTTGGAGGCCTTTGTCTTCTTGGAGGCCTTTGTCTTCTTGGATGGAGCTTGGCTATGCTGCACCACATCCTTATCCGTTTGAGACTTCCTCTTTGAAGGCTTTCCACGACCTTTGGTGGATTGAGAGGGCATGGAGTTAGGGCATGGGCTAGGCGATGGTTGAGGTGTGAAAGGAGAAGTTTGTGAAACCATAGGTGAATTAGGATTAGAGGCACTTAGAGGAGGTTGAGGTATGTAAGGAGATGGTTGTGGAACCATAGGTGAAATATTTTGAGAGGCACTTAGAGGAGGCGAGGTTTGTGGTGGTTGCCAAGTGACGCTATGGTTAGGAGGCCTAAATAAGAAGGAGGCGCCAGGGGAGGGAGAGGTAAGCATGGCGGGCGGTGAACCCATGAGGGGGCATTGGGAAAAGTGGAGGGGGGAAAGGATACAAGTTTGGTTGATGGAATGTGGCTTGGGAGAGAATGGCATCGTCATCGTCCCTTTGGGAATCAATGAATTGGTTCGGCATGTTGAAGTCCATGGTACCTACAACATACAAGAAGAGAGAGAAGTTTAGCATACGCTCAATGCGTTTAACACAACCCAAGAAGCAAGTCGACATGTCTTCATTTGTCACCTTTTGTTCGGACGTAGCAATGCTCTCTCCAAGAGGAATCTACAATTGCAAACACACATTTATAAAGGAGTATTAGTACACCATATATTAAGTAGTGTGAAATTGCAAACACCATTGCACCCACTAAAAAATGAAGAGGGAGGGAACATTGT
Organism: Cibotium barometz; assembly: GCF_041138505.1. NCBI lineage: Eukaryota > Viridiplantae > Streptophyta > Polypodiopsida > Cyatheales > Cibotiaceae > Cibotium > Cibotium barometz. The sequence continues at coordinate 25,433,454 of NC_141091.1, forward strand.
AATAGATTGCAACATTAATCCATAAGCTCATCTTCACGTGTGTCACAGTCTATAGACCTCCAAAAGTTTGTATTTCGCTGCTTCCAAGAAATGGTGTACTCTCTGGTTTTTTGTCAAGGGCTGGACAGTGTACAATGGTCACATTTTATAGGGTCCCTTTTGAAGTTTTGGTACGTTGGTCTCGAGATGTGGACGTTGGAAATTGTTGGGAATACAAACGTTGGAAATTGGAACGTTTGGGTGGTTGGAGAATAGAAGAGAAAAGGGATTAAAAATTGAATGGTGGTGGTGGCCCAGAATAAATTAATGGTTTTTTTATCTATACTTTTAGTTCATGTATTCCATGATTATTTTTTATTCAATCCATTAAGGGTTGATGATCCAATTAGGGATCATTCTAAATTCCCTTAAAGATAAGCCTTATCTTTTAAAATAATTGAGATTTATCGGTTATAGTAGCGGAGCTATGGCAAAATTTTATAAAAATTTACACATATACTTATATATGATATATTACTTGAACAGGCATAAGCTACTGTTGTACATGTTGATGCTCCTGCCGCCCCGCTGATGATCCACCTGCCACCGCTGCTGCTCCTGCTCCTGCTGTGGATGTGAACGACAAGGTGAGCACTACTCTTCGGACATCGCAGCAGCAACACATCAGCAATCATCACACATGGCCTCACACAACGTTTCCTCTCAGATTTCTGGAAGAGGCTTTGGGAGAGTTTTTGGCCTAGAAAGATCACCCTCTTTCTTTGGCTGTGCTGGCACACAGGAGTTTGGTGGTCAGCACATGTTTGGCCATTAGTGGGGTCAACTAGCTACTTGCTCGCAATGCGGCCACCCTTAGGAGTCTGAGGGCCACCAAACTCCTGTGTGCCACCCTTAGGAGTCTGAGGGCAACATTGTCTTTGGGATTTCCTAGTGGCTTACCAGATTTGATAGTAATTATCTGCATCTTCACTATGGACAGGGCCTTGACCCGCATCATTACATGGGGCATTGTCGCTTGGGCCAGAGAGGCTTGAGTGGTCAGGGCATATGAGGAGGATGGGGGAGGGCTAGCCCTTCAGGTCTCTCACCACCATATTTCGGCACTACCACTCAGCCCTGCCTACCAGTCATTTGCGAGACCAAGCTCATGCCAGAGATGGGAGATTTTGTAGCAACATTGCAACCTGGCACATTTGGCATGCTAGATGCATTGAGACCATCGAGGATACCCACACCCCGCCTAATGAGTCCATCAGGAGCATTTGGCTCGATATCATTCACACCCTTCATGGTCAGTGGGGGAAGCTACAAGGAGGTTATGACCACATGCGGAAGCAGCAGCGGCGAGAAGCTTTCTTGAGGCTCTGGAGGCCCAGCTCATTCCTCAAAAATAAATGTGGTGACCCCACTTGGCATTATCGAGAGACCACCTGTGTGGTATTTCCCCCCTGTATATAAGATAGCCTTCTCCTCATAGAGTGGCCAACCGGAGGAGAAGTGTCACTTCCCCTTATGATCATTTGATTCCCATCCTTATATGAGGCGAGTTTGTATCTAGCCCTTCGTGGTTGTATCCAACCCTTTGTAGCTGTCTTTCATTAACTCATAGGAGGATCTTTTTCTCGAAAAAAAACAAGGCAACTGATGCTTTAAATTTTTAATGAATACTAGCATTATCATGTAATGCGATGATGCAATGCTATGTGGATTTCATAATTGTTATTTATGCTACATTATCTTGAGTTTATTTATAAAAATTATATTTTTTGTAAAATTGTTCACTCACCGATTTGAGAACACTTGAGCCTTGCAAGGTAGGGAGAAGGAGAGGAGAATGCAAGGGTCTAACATGCTTGCACCTCTAGCTACTATTGGTAGAGTAACCCTCTCTTGTGGAGAGCTAGGGTCCTTAACCTTGCCTCCTTAATTATCACTACAATAACTCTAACACCCTAAGAATACAACGTATTCACGAAAGCAAGAGGAGATCCAGAGGGTTGAGGAATGGGTGATGAGGAAGAGGAGGTTACACATAGCCCATGTACTAAGTATATGGAGCACAAAATTGAGAAAAAGAATTAGAAAACTTTTAGATCCATAACTATCAGCAATGTGGGTATAGGCTATCCCACATACTAGGGAAACATATGTATAATTCCAAGCTATTGTGCGGTATCACTATTATGTACTCAAGTGGGAACAATGGCGGCCTCAAATAGAGTCTTTGCAAGTTTAATTGGCAAGGTTTCGAGCATCTATATAGACATAGCCACGGAGTCTACATGCTCAGCCATGATTCGGTCCAAAAAAAGCTCATATAGAGAGGTTCTAAAAGCAATAATGGTTGTGCAAAAGGTGGAAAACAAGTATGGACCAACAAGGAATAGATGTGCATAGGAAAAAGACCAAAAGCATGCCTTTAGAGGTTCCCAGAAGCTTCTAGTTGGTCAACTATATTGTGGACATCATACGCACAAAGAGCTATCACTCCAAAAAAAAGCATTCTTTAAGCCAAAATTAGCATGTCATGAACATACTAAAATATGAAATTAGCATGTCACAAACATATTAAAATCTGATATTAGCATGCCACAAACATGCTAAAACTTGAAAATAGCATCTCATTTACATGCTATAATCAGCCTGTTTTGCCACAAATGATACCACAAACCTTTATACACCACCTCCCATTGTTTTGGGAGAAAGGCAACCCTCCTTCTATTGTTGTGCGCTAGCCTTACGCTATTCAACCACACACCTATCATCCCTCATACATGACATCCACACCCTCATATTATTGGACTACCCTGCCAGGTCTAGGTAGCATGCAATAATGGCTCTCTCTCTCTCTCTCTCTCTCTCTCTCTCTCTCTCTCTCTCTCTCTCTCTCTCTCTCTCTCTCTCTCTCTCTCTCTAAAAAACTATGTACATTGCCATTACATCCCTCTCTTCATGTCCAAAGACCACAGAAGACTCAAATCATCCCCATTTTAATGCATACCAAGATAAAAAGCATGCATAGAGTTGGAAATTTCTTCCTTTACACAAACCCTAAGAGTACCAACCATAGGAGAATAGGGCAAACATAAGGCTATAGCAAACGCACACATGAAAACACACAAACATAGGGTATGCTAACAGAGAACCTCTTGCACACGACTCTATCAGCATAAGAAAAGCATCAAGCTTTTCCCTGTGCTTTTTGTCATGGATATGGAGCAGTTAATACGACTACTAGATACCCAACCACCATCCCATCTTCATCCTTTTGCCCGGTTACTCCTTGCCTTCCATCTGAAGCATCCCATACTGTCCAAACTTTGGAAAGCTGAAAAGAAACACCCAAACTTGAGCTCTGGAAGATCCAGGCGATGGATTTTCTCCTCTCCTTTTGGAGTTCTCCTCGTCTCCTCCAAGCAGATGTGGCTCTAATACCAATGTAAAGCCCCTAGGCAGCATAACCTATGATTAAGCAATAGTAACCAACAAAGGAGACAAATAATAAAATAGGTCCCAAAAAACCCTCTAAGCATAAAACTCAAAGTGCACATCAGATCAACAGATCCATAATCGCGAAGGATTGTGGCTAGCGGCTCACCACCCAACCATAGGCTTTATTTAGGACCCACCCACATGAGTCAACCAACCACCACATCTTGGTGTCCCATACCCCTAGACCGCTTGTCTACCTCTAGCATACTCTAGCCTAGGGGTCCTACACACTGGGAAAGGCCTCTTGCTACTACTACATGACGTACCTCCTTGTTCTACTAATGACCCCAAACGACACTTATATAACAAGGGACTTGCTAATATTGTAACCTACTATTATGGTTCTTACTTTTTATTAGTAAGCTACCAACTTGCCATACCTAGCCCATATTTCAAGGTCAATTCACACCTCATCCATGCTAGCACCTTTGACTGAGTGTGGCCATCCAGGCCCACACTCTACTAACTAGGGCTTAGTTGTACCCCCACACTAACCCTAACTAGTTTGGGATGTAACACCCCCAAGGGATGAATAGTTTAAATAAGCCTTAGTTGATCCCAAGCATGACAAAAAAGAAATTGTATGGAGTGGTCCTAGCCAAGCATAGGTGCAAAAAAGAATTTATAGGGAGTGGTCCTAGCCAAGCACAAGTGGCCATAATACAACTTCCTCATTCCCACCATTTTCGCCCATCATCCCCTCCCAATCACCAGTTTCACCCATCACCCCTTATATCCACACCAAACCCCATCCAACCCACTAGCTTCCACATCCTTCATACCTCCTCCTCCACCAAAGTCCACACCATCGTTTATAGGCCCTCCCTCACTATAACCATCTACTCACCTTATGTATCCACGGGCAACAAGTCACTTATCCACCTAGTGTAAATGACCTCACAACTTCCTCACCACCCATAACATACACTTCAACATGACAAAAGTCAACCGCACCTGCTTAACCACCAGCAAGTGAAAAATTAGTATGCTCGATGGAAGATTGACCAGCTGGATGAGTCGGAAGACAGTGGATGGGGTGACTAGGAATCAGAAGAGGAGACGAAGAGGCTAAGGGAGGAGTAAGAAAGTAAAGGTGTCATGAAGAGGCGATGCAAGATTGGATCTCTTCTCAATTGCGTGCCTAGCAACGTTAAGAAAATCTACATAGTGGCAAGGTATGTGTTGACATCCAATCAGAATTGATGAGAAGACAGATTGGTCTATTTTCCATGCGTAGCACTATCCTATTTTATCCAAGGAAACTACCTAACAAGGCAGAGATGGGGAAACGGTTACATGACGAGGTGGTCCATGAGAAAGTAATCTCTCAAATCTTTTATCTTGGAAAAGGATTCTTCAATGTTCTATTTGTCAAAGGCTAGACTGTCGTCGACCTATTTGCAACAAGGGCCCCATTGTTCATGGGCACAAAGCTGGTGCATGTGATGCCTTTTGACCCCTCATTCGATGTTAATAGGAGCCTCAGGGAAGCATGACTGCTGTGGGTTGATATAATAGGTCTCCCGCCTTGGCTAAGGCTTCCAATGAAGGATTTGGCAAGCGTTTTAGGCCTAGTACTATTTTTGCCGAGGGATAATGATAGTGGTTGCCCTGGCGAGCACTTTAGGCCTTGTACTATTTTTGCCGAGGGATGATGATAATGGTCATCATTTGAATAAAGTATGTATCTCTTGGAAGACAATGGTGGAAACACCAAAAACGCTTGAAATGGATTTAGATGAAATAAAGACCATATTAGAGAGTTTGGGAAATTTCGTAAACCTAGAATGTTAAGGGGTTGAGGGATAAGAAGAAAAATGCAGCTTTTGGGGGGGTGGTAAAGATTGGGACTTGTCTATAGTGGCTATCCCCAAGAACATAATCTTTTTGGTATGGAAGGGGGGAGGAGGGAAAGCTTGAGAGATTGGGTAGTAATGTGTGGGGGTATAAAATTAGGATTTAGTGGGGTATTAACTATTATTAAGAAAAATTTAAAGCCCAACATTATTGTTAATCACCCTAATGGTAGGATATGAGTTGTAGAGATTCATCTAAATGAAGAGAAGCTATGGATAGTTAATATATATGGGGCTCACAATCAAAAGTTAGAGGAGAGATGTGGGAGTGGATTTCTAGATTAGATATTCATTGTCCTTACATTATGATGGGGGATTTTAATATGGGTGAGAAGTAATTGGATAAGTGTGGAGGAATGGCAGTCATGATGGGGCAAGAGAAGAAGAAATGGGAGAATCTTAGAGGAATGATGGGGTTGATTGATGGCTGAGAATTGGGACCATGGGGATCTCACATCTAGGGCATACTTACTTCAGCCTTCAATATCTTGGATCATCTTCTAGACTTGATAGGGATTTCTTTAGCCATCAAGCCTCTTGGTAACCACACACCTTCTTAGATAAAGTGGAAACTTCTTTTGTGCTATCCGATCACATGCCTTTGATGTGGGGGTGGCAAGTAGCTAGCTGGGAAAGGATGAGCTCAAAAAATTTCAAGTGAGAAAGTTAAGGGTGAATAACATGCCTTTGATGTGGGGGTGGCAAGTAGCTGGCTGGGAAAAGATGAGCTCAAAAAATTTCAAGTGAGAAAGTTAAGGGTGAATAACATGCCTTTGATGTGGGGGTGGCAAGTAGCTGGCTGGGAAAGGATGAGCTCAAAAACTTTCAAGTGAGAAAGTTAAGGGTGAATAACATGCTACTCAAGGATGAATTATTCATTCACCTTATAGAAGAGGCTATTGGTAGGGTGAAGAGCAAGGGAGAGAGGGAGGGATCCTGGATGAAATTTGCTAATGAGATGCAAGGCATTATTAGAAGGGTTGGAAAATTAAGGGCTGAGTAGAAAACACAGGAAAGAAAATACTGGGGGAATATGTTGGATACATTACAAAAGAGGCAGTTGGGGGGCTTGTCCAAGATGGAGATTTATCAATATATGGAGTTCCAAGTGCATTTCAAGAAAGAGATGCAGAGTGGAAGAGAGCTTGAGCTCTTGCAAGCACACACACTCACACAAACCCTACAAGATAACACACAAGATGAGACTGAAAATTTTGTTTTTCTGCTTCACAACAACAACAAAGTTCTACCAAAAAGATAAGGGAAATACAACATAATTACTAAAGTACTATGTACATGCGGTCCATAATTTGTGAACACACTAAGTGAGTGAGATGGCCATATAAGTATGTAATAACTCAATGGAGGACTAGAAGCTAGTGTAGTCCAACTGTAGAATCACTGCCAAAGATCTATCACATCAGCATCCTACCAAACACGTCAAGGATGTAAGTGATGTAAGTAGCAAAAATGGTCACCTAGGCATATCATAGTTGTTAGCTCATGTTGAGCTTGACATCTCAACACTCTCCCTTAAGCTCAACTCCATCTCTAGGACTCCAAGCATAGTCCAGAATCTGCAAAGCTTCTCTCTACTCCCAATGCTTTCGTGAAGATGTCAACTACTGGCTCCTCTACGCTAACACACACGAGATCAATGTCTCCTACTAAGACCCTCTCTCTCATGAAGTGATAATGGACCTCTATGTGTTTGGTCCGTGCATAAAAAATTGGGTTTCTTGCCAATTGTATACTGCTAGGGTTGTCACAATAGATGACAATCTGCCTGTCAACCTACAATCCCAAATCACCAAGTAGCTTGCACAACCAAGCTACCTCACATGCTACTATTGCAGCACCCCTATACTCTGCCTCTACACTTGACAAGGCAGCTATTAGATGCTTCTTGCTGCTCCATATCACAACACCACTCTGAAAGGAAAATATAAATCCACTGGTAGACCTTCTATCTACAATACTACCAGCCCAATCTACATCGGTGTATCCAAACACCTGCAACTTTGTACCAGCCTCATAAAAGAGACCATAGTCTAATGTAGACTTTATATAGTGCAATGTGCACCTCACACCATCCAAGTGTGGCTTCCGAGGAACCTGCATAAACTGACTCTCCAATTCAACTGTGTAGTTCAAATCTAGCCTGGTGATTGTCATGTGGATCAAGCTACCCACTATCGTCCTATATATAGTGGGGTTCTCCAAAATCTCACCCGCAAACTGCACTCAATTTACAATTTGAATCTAATGGAATAGACGTTGGCTTATAATAACTAGCCATACCATATTTGGACAGCATGTCCGGTGCATACTACCTCTGTGAGATAGCCATATGCCCTTGGCCGTCCTAATAACCTCAATGCCAAGGAAGTATCTTAGCTCACCCAAATCCTTTATGTCAAAATTTTGCTTGAGAAGACATTTCACACTCTCAACTTCCTCTCCACTGTCACCCCCAACAATCAAGTCATCCACATAGATTGTGATGACCACAAGGCCCTTATCACTCTTTTGCACATAGAGTGAATGATCAGTATTTGCCACATGAAAGACAATGGTGATAAGATATTGTGCTATCTTATCATGCCATGCTCTTAGTGCCTGTTTCAAGCCATATAAGGCTTTACACAACATGCATTCAAAATTAGGGTGACCCACACCTTCATAACCTGGTGGGGCTGATCCATATACACTTTTTCTTGAAATTCACCATGTAATAACACATTCTTAACATCCATTTGATGTAAAACCCATCCTTTTGATGCAACCACTGCAAAATAATAGCTCTCACAGTTGCCATCTTGGTAATGGGACTAAACGTCTCCTCATAATCAACACCATAAGTTTGAGCGTAACCTTTGGCAACCAATATCACTATACCAACTAATACTTCCATCTAAGTTGTGCTTTATTTTGTACACCCACTTGCATCCAATAGCCTTCTTGTCCTTAGGAAATGGCACCAAGTCCCAAGTCTCATTTGGATCCAATATAGCCATTTCTTCATCCATGGCTTTCTCCCAATCTACATTTCCAATAGCTTCTTCAAGATATGTGGGTTCAACATCTTGCATAACTTTAGCCATATATGCTTAATGATGACCCACATAACCATCATATGTCAACCTGTCAACAGGTCTCATTGTGCATCCAATGTAGTCATTTCTTCATCCATGGCTTTCTCCCAATCTATCTTCTTCAAGATATGTGGGTTCAGCATCTTGCACAACTTTAGCCATATATGCTTAATGATGACCCACATAACCATCATATGTCAACTTGTCAACAGGTCTTCTAAATCTCCCTAATCTGCATTGTCCATGCTCACTACTTAGCATTTTTACAGCTTCTCTTGCCTTTCTTGCACCAGATGTTCTTATATCTGGAATCCCAAGCTCATCATCAAGGCTCTGCTCTGAGCCACTACTCTCCATCAACATAAGAATGCCCTGCAGAAATGTTGGGCATACCAAGAGCTCACCAACCTTCTCTTTGCCTTTTCATGATGTACCAACTGCATTTTGAGGATTGGTATTTTGACGCAGCCTGCCACTCCATGGTCTATCAATAAACCCAATATAAGGGGACTCTACAGATCCACTCAATGACTGTGATTGTAGACTTGCATTGTGTGCAATCACAATTTTAGTTACATTAACCCCAACGACATCTTTCTCAGCAGCATACCAGCTACTTATTTCATCAAACACAACATCTCTGATTACTCTCAACTCACGTGTAGTAGGGTTATAGCATCTATATCCCTTTTGCTCAAGGGAATATCCAATAAACATAATTTTTTTTGCTTTTGGATCTAGCTTCATACGCAACTCATCTGGCACATGCACATAGGTAGCATCCAAAAAAATTCAAGTGAGACAAGTTAGGTTTCTTGCCACTGAATTTCTCCTCTCACATTACATCATGTATGGTTGTAGTAGGGGTCTTGTTCATGATATAAACTACTGTAGAAACAACTTCAGCACAATAGCTATGCGACATTCTTCTTTGTCATTAATGTTCGTGATACCTCTGCAATGTGCTTGTTTTTCCGCTCAACAACTCCATTTTACTACAGAGTGTATGTACATGTAAACAGTCTCCGAATGCCATTCGTCTGTAAAAAATCAGAGATCTCATTAGAGAAGCACTCTCCCCCTCCATCTGACCTTAGGCACTTTCCTATCTACTTTTCAGCCATCACTCTGTAAAAAATCAGAGATCTCATTAGAGAAGCACTCTCCCCCTGCATCTGACCTTAGGCACTTTCCTATCTACTTTTCAGCCATCACTCTGAAATTTTGTGAAAATGAGTGAAAACTTCACTCTTCTCCTTCATGAAATACACCCACACTTTCCTTGTGTGATCATCAAGGAATGTTACATAATACTTGCAGCCACCCATAGACGTAGTTTTTGCAAGACCCCATACATCTAAATGCACCATATCTAGTACATTCCTGCTTACATTTCTATCATGTGGAAACACATGCTTTGTCTACTTTCCAAATTGACATGCTTCATATACTTTCTACATACCATCAACCTTAAATTTAGGCAACCCTATCACAATTTCTTTAGTTTGCATTGACTTCATTCTTTGCACATTTACATGCCCAATTCTCTTATGCCAAATGTCTGTATCTGTGAACAACTCCTGAACCTTATGTAAACATTGCAGCTTTCACTTCAGGCATATTTACATCTAGTGTAAACATTCTACCCACTCTATTGCCTTTTGCAACCAACATGCACTTGTCTTTAAAGTCTTTGATACTATTGAGAGGTAGCGATTGCGGTTGTGCAATGCTACATTGATATAGGTAATGGGTGAGTTGTGGAAAACCTCGATTAAGAGGGGGTGTTGAGAGATGTAATCGCAGTGATGTGTGTACGTGGGAAAGCACCCTAGAGGTGCAAGATATTGTGGTAAGATAAGAATGCCACATGTGATATTGTATGGTGTATGAGTGTTGACCAAAAGAGTGGAAAAGGAGTTGCCACATGGATGATGATGTGTAAAGTTGGATAAGGCTAGAAGGCCTATATCATTGTATGGTTCAATTGAGATATGCAATAGAGGTTGTGTCTTGTGAGTGTGCAATCTCTCTCTCTCTCATGGAGTTTTTAGTGTGGTATAACCCACCTTAATTATGTTGCTTAATGTATATCTAACACCATGATCAATCCCATTTTAGGATTGTTAACATGGTATCAAAGCTTGGGTGGGCTCTTGGTCATGGTGAATATCTATATATAGATTTTTTGGTTATGTGGTTTTTTGATTAAGCATTATTTTTAGTTTATTATTTATGAAAAATTAAGCACACTCATATTATCGTTTGGATTTGCATTTGTGAGGATTTGAGAGAGATTTGGAGCTTCCATTGTCAAGTTTGAGAGGAGAATTGCAACAAGGAGGTTGCATAGAAGATGCCCAAGAGAGTTACAAATAGGAGTTTTGTAACATGGAGAGCCTGCTCATCATCATGGAAGCTGAAAATGGAGATTTCAAAGTATGAAGGCTATGGAGTCTTTGGTGTCATCAAGGAGATTTGTGAAGGTATTTTGGTGTTTTTACCTCTAATTTGGTGTTTGAGCATGGAAGAATGCTCGTATTTAAGAGGAGTTGCTATGTTGGGATTTGTGAATCCTATGGTTCTTTGCACTTGGGCAAAGAGTATGTGTCGAGGTGCATGCTTGTCAAGATGATGGCAAGTGAGATGGTGGACTCAGTGGAGTTCACATGTGTGTCCATCAAGAAGAGGATGCAATTGTGGATGTTGCTCAAGGAGATGAGCAAAATTATGTGAGAGCCATTAAAGGCTTTCATGTTGATTATGAACCTGCTGGTTTCTAAAGAGAAACCTTGTGAACAAAAGAACCCTTAAGAAGATGGCTGCATGCCAAGAAGAGGAACATGCAAGCTGGAGCTCTATGAGGAGCTATGGGGATACAAAAAGATGAGGCACAAATTGGGAAATTTGGAGCAAGCTATTGAAGCTGCAAGAGGAGTAGCTAATCAAAGCGAGTTAATTCCATCATTTGACATATTGTTTGCAACACAAACTCACCAAAAATAGTACTCTTGTTTGACCTGCACTAAATGTTATCTTCTCTGCAACAATACTATACTGTACTCGAACTATCACAAGTGACCTCAACTTGCATACATATACCCGGTAACACTTGTAAGACCTCTTTGCAATACACATAATGTCTGCATAACCAATTTCCCTTCCTACAGTTCCAAAAACAAAATTCTATAAAGAATCAAAACTTACCTGTCGTAGTGCACGTGCGAACGCCTGCTAACTGAAAAACAGAGGTCAAGGCGTGCTCGAAACACGTATCTGGCTACAAAAGTCAGTCCAAAGAACATTATAGTTACCTTGAAGCTCATCTCCCACGAAGATAACACCACTTGTCTATAATGGCTATCCCAAGAACATAATCTTTTTGGTAAGGAAGGGGAGAGGAAGGAAAGTTTGAGAGATTGGGTAGTACTATATGGGGGTATAAAATCAAGATTTAGTGGGGTCCTAACTATTCTTAAGAAAAATTTAAAGCCTAGCATTATTGCTAATCACCCCAGCTAGATGAAGAGAAGGTATGGATAGTTAATATATATGGGGCTCACAATTACAAAGTTAGAGGAGAGATGTGGTTGTGGATTTCTAGATTAGATATTCAGTGTCCTTGCATTATGATGGGGGATTTTAATATGGTTGAGAAGCATGTGGATAGGTGTGGAGGAAGTGCTGTCATGATGGGGCAAGAGAAGAAGAAAGGGGAGAATCTTAGAGGAATGATGGGGATGATTGATGGCGGCTGAGAATTGGGACCATGGGGCTCTGATCTGGGGTATACTTACTTTAGCCTTTAATATCTTGGATCATCTTCTAGAATTGAGGGATTTCTTTAGCCATCAAGCTTCTTGGGTACCACACACCTTCTTAGCTAAAGTGGAAACTTCTTCTGTGCTATTTGATCATATGCCTTTGATGTGGGGGTGACAAGTAGCTACTGATAGGAGGATGAGCTCAAAAACTTTCTAGTGAGAAAGCTGAGGGTGAATAACATGCTGCTCAAGGTTAATTATTTATTCACCTTACAGAAGAGGCTATTAGTGAGCTAAGAGCAAGGGGGAGAGGGAGGGATCATGGAGGAAATTTGCTACACTGAGATGCAAGGCATTATTAGAAGGGTGGGAAAATTAAGGGCTCAACAGAAAAAATAAGAAAGGAAATACTGGGGGGATATGCTTGATTCATTACAAAAGAAGAGGTAGTATAGAGGCTTGCCTAGGATGGAGATTTATCAATATATGGAGTGCCAAATGCATTTCAAGAAGAAAGATCACAAGCTAGCTAAAGAAAGAGAAAAGGGGACAAGTGGATATCTTTCAACAACAACAGGAGGAAACCAGCTTGATATCTCTTTAGGCTAGCCAAAGAGAGAGGGAAAAGGGAATTGCAAGGACAAATGAGAGATGAGAGAGGCCAAGAACTAGGGGATATTCACGAGATTGCTTTGAAATGGGTAGAGTTTCTAGGTGCTAGCTTAAGTCTCAAGGAAGATACTTCCCAAGAAAGGTTTCAGGCAGAAATCAAATTACTTGATTTGGTCAATAAAGGCATACAAGCTGATATAACCAGGTGGCTAGAGAGAGATGTTAAGATCAATGAATACTAGGAGGCTCTTCAAAAATTGGGTAAGGAGAAATCCCCAGGATGGTGGGATGGACTATCAGTAGAATTCTTCATAGCCTTCTGGGATTCTCTGAAGGAGTGGGTATGGTCCACATGCAAAAAGGCCTTTGCCACAAGTAGGATGGACAATGATTTGAGGGAAGGGATGGTAAAATTAATTCCTAAACAGCTTGCTTGTAGCAACTTCAATCATTGGAGGCCTATTGCTCTACTCACAATAATATACGATCATTGGAGGCCTATTACTCTACTCACAATAATATACAATCATTGGAGGCCTATTACTCTACTCACAATAATATACAATCATTGGAGGCCTATTACTCTACTCATAATAATATACAAGATACTAGCCAATGTGATAGCATTGAGGATCAGCCCATCCCTATAAGAGGCGATTTCTAGAAAACAGCATAGGTTCATTAAAGGAAAATCTATTTATGATAATATCTTTTCAACATTGATAGGATTGTGTTATCTTATATATTACTCTACTCATAGTAATATACAAGATACTAGCCAAGGTGATAGCATTGAGGATCATCCCTTCCCTGCAAGAGGTGATTTCTAGCAAACAGCATGGGTTCATTAAAGGAAGATATATTTATGATAATATCTTTTCAGTAAAGAAGTAGCTCGAAGACTGGCTAGGAATGTGTTATCTTCCAACAAGATCTAGAGAAAGTCTATGACAGAATACACTGGTCTTTTGTTGCAAGAATAATGGAGAAACTAGGCTTTGGTAATAGGATTGCCACATGTATCTATACTCTTACAAATGGAACCAACTTAAGCTATTATTAAATGGGAAACTAGATGGGGGATTTGTTGAGATCAGAAGGATAGGGATATCCTTTGGCTCCTCTAATGTTTTTTGTGGCTTCTCGACCTTTGTTAGTGCCCTAGAAGAAGCTAGAGGAGGAAGAGTGATAATATCAGGGGGCTGAAACTCAAAAATGGAGAACAACTAGTTATCCAATATTTTGCTGATGACTCCTTGTTGTTTTTGAAAGCTGACAATGAGAATGTGAGGAATGCTTTATAGATAGTGCATTTGTTTGTTTGGTAAGGCCTCTAGATCCAAATGTAATATAAATAAATCAAAGATAGTGCATTTGTAAATAAATCTTTGATTTATTTATAGATAGTGCATTTGTTTGTTTGGTAAGGCCTCTAGATCCAAATGTAATATAAATAAATCAAAGATTATAAGATTGACTGAGGAGGATAGCTTTGATATTGAAAGTTGGGGATGTGAAGTCATTAAAAAGGGACAGATCATCAAACATTGGGGGTGCCTTTTGGGGTGGGAGTGACTAACAAGGACCTGACCAATTGGGCTATTGAAAGATTCTGTGGCAAACTTTAAAAATGGGAAGGGATCAAAGTTTAATTTCATGATAGGATGGCTATTGTTAATACATTCCTTAATGCTTATATCATGTTCCCCTCTGTCATGTGATAGAATTTAGAAAGTGCCATTGGAAAAGGATTATAGCCCCAATCAAAGACAGTCGAGAAATTGCAATGATGGTAAGAAGGATTATAGCCCCAATCAAAGAATTTATGTCGAGAAATTGCAATGATGGTAAGAAGGCATCTGCTTGGTTGGCCTACCTGCCCAAAAATATAGGAGGACTAGGGATTTTACACTTGCATACTCATGCCAAGCCTAGGGTGGTAGTTAGTCTTCCCATATATCTTCAACAAGAAGGAATCTAGACCAGGGTGGTAGTTAGTCTTCCCATATATCTTCAACAAGAAGGAATCTAGACCAGGGTGCTCAGAGAGGTGTTGGAAGAATCAAAGGTGAAACTTAAAGGCAAGTGGATTGGGTTGCATTGAAAGGAGAAGCTACTATCATTTGCCCCTCTGAAAATCGTGAACTCTCCTTCTACAATTTTTATGCCAAAATAGGAAAGAGGTGATGTGCTTGATTAATTAGAATGGGTGTACTAGAGCCTCTAGTAATTCCTTTTTCAGCCTAAACATTTTGTAGACTCATAGGTTTAACCCCCTCTTGGCTCAACTTAATACAAGGGCATCTAGAAGATTAAACAATAGGGGTTTAAGAAGACTAGGAGACCTTTGGGACTATTCATAGGTGGGCTAGAAAGAGCTACATCAATTTGAAAGGGAATTTTGAATACAACAGAGTGAGGTACATGTGTTGAACTCTGTGCTTGAAGAAGTTAAGAAAGACTGGACTTCCACAACTTTCAATGGAGCCTCCTGGATACATGATTAGGCTTGGTTCAATGGGGTTAGACTGGATAGAATAACTACCAATGTTATATATGAGGAAATGAACAAGAGTGAGATTAATGTCAAATACTATAACAAAATTTGGAAAGTAAGGTGGTGCTTGAGTATTTGGAAGAAGAGGTGGAGCCTAATTTGGGAATCCTAGGTTCTAGTAAAAGCTTAGATATTTCTTTGGAGAGTATGTGTGCTGGCTTTACCCCTTGGATTCAAACTACTTCAAAGAAACTTCAATGTTGGAATCTATCCTAGATGCAAATCAGCAATTGAAGAGGTGAAGCATATTTTTTGAGACTATCCTACAATCATGAGGTTTTAGGGTAGGATAGGTAAATGGGTGGAGAAGAGCTTGGGGTTAAGGGGTTTTGGGGTGATTGGTTACTGGAGAGATTGATTAATGAGGTAGGAGAGGTGGATTTAATATTCTATATTATAAGATATTGTTGCTTATGGGAGCTTTGGGTTTCTAGGAATTTGCTCATATTTAAGAAAGGATCTAATCACAGGATAGATGTTTCACATATGATGTTCAGATGTGTGCACTATTGTTGGTTTTAAATTATATTAATTAGCTGAATAATAATTTATTTGTTGAGGCAGTTCAGGCATTGCAAGTAGGGATTAGTGGATTCAAGCCATAGTTGATGAGATATTAATACATACTAGGGTACCCTAATGTTTGTTGGTATGTGGCAAGTGTACACTTGGAAAGATGTGAGAGCCAAATATCCCAAGTTTGGGCCCTAAACTAAAAGGTGGTGCTAGAAGGAGAAACAACTAGTGGATATTTTTCTTGCCTTAATTGAAAATCTTGTGTGTAGGAGAATGTGGTTAAGATCTCGACTAAAGGGGACTATTTTGAAGAATAGACTTCTAAGGGATTCACTTCAGATATTCTGTTGATTGCTTGTATGTAGTTGGGCTTCCACATATCTTGGGAAATGTCCTCCTTTGTTTGGGAAGATAAGAAGTGGGAGTTAATATGTGATCTCCTCAATAGGGACTAGGAATATAAGTGATGTGTTAGTGGCAAAAGACTTATTGTAAATGGTTGTTTTTGCTCTGTAAATATAAATGTATAATTATTGTTCCCAAAAAAAACAAAGAGAATGGAGAAATCATTTCAAGGCCACGATAGAGCATTGTCTTTTTTTGGGAACATAAAATAGATATATTAGGAACTTATCAATGGTTATATACAAGATTCAAATACCACATCCTACACTCCCACCATTTCACTGTTTAACAAACTGCATATCAGATCCCACCTCTCACCCTCCCAAAGAAAAGAAGATTGCTCTCCCAAGAGATATGATAACCTAGTTGCATACAACCAGAAATCATAGCCTTTGAGGTGCAGTCTTTGGGGGATTGCTTCTCCATGTACTCTCCTTTAGTCCATATTTTCACCACTAGTCTTCTACCCAAAGGGTTATCAATGAAGGAAACAAATATGTAGACTAGTTGCTTCTCCTTCAAATATTAGCTCTTTGTCTTTGGCCCAAACTTAGGCATTTTTTCCTTCAAATCGAGACATGTACAGCCCTACCACATGAGAGTATCTGTTAGGAAAACCTAGTATGTACAAGAGTCAAGAGTCTCCTTAGCTAGAGATCAGATCATCTAATCCCAAACAGTAAGGCTTGGATCAATTGCACCACAGCACCATCATTCATTTTATTAACATACTATACATACCAACACTTATATACATATCTATGCATCAACTCTATGACATCAACCCCTTGGCAAGCCTCTTTCTAAAATATTATACTATCCCCACAATTCCATATTGTGAGACCCCTCTGTCCCCTCCGCGCACCAGATTCCAGGCTGCTAGCAGCGGAAGTAGCTTCCTCTTGCATGGGGCAGGGTTTCCCACTCAGGGCCTCACCCTCGAATGTCCGGACACGAGACTAATTTGGCGGTCATTCTGAAACCGAAACCGGAAAAATTTTCCTTGCTCGAAAAACGAGGACAATTTCACCTTTTTGATTTTCTTATTAATGAATTTTCTAACGGGTTCAAGAGATTAAACTATCCTTCACCTAAATAAAATAGGTAGAAGGAAAACTATCACTGACTTAATTTGAAGAAATCAACGCTTTTTCCTAACTAAAATCAGGCACAGCCGTTGATCTAATCATATGAGGAAATCAACGCTTTTTTCCTAACCGAAATCAGGCACAGCCATTGATCTAATCATCTGAGGAAATCAACGCTTTTTTCCTAACCGAAATCAGGCAACACAGCCGTTAATCTACTCATTTGAGAAATTCTTCAGGGTTTTATTTAACTACTCAAATTCTAAGCGTATTCCTATTATTTCAATTTAATTATTAAAACTCCACTGATTCCAGCTTAACCCCATCCGGCCCATGGGTTAGCCACCACCCAACCACTGGAATCGGTAGAACCAGACAATTACTCACCCACCCATAACTTTTGCTTTCGAATACAGATACGCACACACTCCTCTTTAAAACTTTAACATATAAAATAATCCATTGACAAACAGTTATTGGTTATAGATATCATAACTCAAAATTTCCATCCACTCCCTTGTTTCTCAAAAAACAGTATCACTCTGGACTCTCCGTTGAGACCCACTGGTCAGCAACAACGACATCCAGTAATAGATTATAATAATCATTTTGTCTCATATATATCTTCCATGACATACGCATGGGTGTCCTAGGCACCGCGAGCTCGTGCATCGCTTGGTCACCAGGATCCTCCTTAGGTGTCTTGGCACTTCACTCAGGGACCCCTTCGTCGGCCCTCGTCCATCGTACCGGAAGCGCACCATTTTTCAACCATACCGAGACTGGTCAAGACCTGGGGCTTTGCCGCGTGAGCCGTCCTTTGAACACTCCCCGCCAGCTGTTGCAACCGAACTTCCCTTAGAAAAACATATACCAAATGCTCCCTCCAGCATTCTGGCGTAAGACAGTCCTTTAAGAAAACAGGGTTTCTATGCAAGTTTTCAGTTTGATTTTCTTTTGAATATAATGAGTATTTCTGGAATCAGTACAGAATTCTGAATTTCATACTAGAATTCCTTGAATTCTGTAACCTTGATCCACAGATCAATTCGAAGGGTCTCAAACTTAGTTTCAGATTTGGCGGGAGCTTTGAGTGTATTTTTCTAAAGTGGTCACATCTTCTTTCCTCGAAACTAACGAAAGAGTTTGGTCTTGGTCATAGTCTAATCCAAGGTTCGAGTCGGATAAGATTTTTCCTGAACTATCTTTCTCGAAAAGGTTTGATAATTCAGTTACTATTTTATTGAATTTCTTTCTTTGAATATTCACTTAAGTGATTTCTAAATTAGTTACGAATTCCAATGAGGAATAAAATAATCATTTATCTGAATATTTCGATCTCGATTGATTTCTTGAATTTTCTTTTTACATTCTGTGTGAATATAAAACAATAGAAATTTCTCTCTTAGAGTATTTAATTTCATTTATCAAATACTCATAGGATTTAAACATAGAATTTAAGAGAATTCTAATTTTGATATAAAAATTCTTTATGCATCTATTTATGCATAAAAATCAACTTCAATGGGAATAACACTTTTATAAAAAGAAAATCCTTTTATGCATCTATTTATGCATAAAATCAAATTTAATAGGAATAACACTTTTAAAATAAAAAGAATTTCTTTATGCATCTATTTATGCATAAAAATCTATTTTTATAAGAATAATTCTTTTATAATAAGAAATTTCTTTATGCATAAAAATAAATTTTAATGAGAACAACACTTTTATAATTAAAAAAATTTCCATTATGCATCTTTTTATGCATAGAAATTAAATTTAATAAGAATAATACTTTTATAATTAAAAAAATCCATTATGCATCTTTCTATACATAGAAATTAAATTTAATAAGAATAACACTTTTATAATTAAAAATTTTCCATTATGCATCTTTCTATGCATAGAAATTAAATTTAATAAGAATAACACTTTTATAATTAAAAAAAATCCATTATGCATCTTTCTATACATAGAAATTAAATTTAATAAGAATAACACTTTTGTATTAAAAAAATTCCATTATGCATCTTTCTATGCATAAAAATCAAATTTAATGAGAATAACACTTTTATAATTAAAAAAATCAATTATGCATCTTTCTATGCATAGAAATTAAATTTAATAAGAAGAACACTTTTGTAATTAAAAAAATTCCATTATGTATCTTTCTATGCATAAAAATCAAATTTAATGAGAATAACACTTTTATAATTAAAAAATTTCCCATTATGCATCTTTCTTTACATAGAAATTGAATTTAATAAGAATGTTGGAATTAGGGTTGCAGGAAAGCACACAAAGCTTGGAGAAGAAGAAGCAAGAATGCACACAACACAAAGTGTATTAGATTGTGTCAATGTACAAAAGATTAGTTAGCCCTAGAAGGATGGGCGTATATACAAGCCAGGGGAAAAAACCTCCTAAAAGAGGGAAAAAGTGTCCCGACGGTCCTAAGTGTGTTCACACACATCACTGCCTATGTATATGGCAACAAATCCCCCCTGGGAGTGATGGTGTGAACCAGAGCTGGCACTCATGTATAGGGGAGTGCCATGCCCAAAGTAGATCAATCCACAAAGGGGAGCAAGCCCAAAGCTTTGCGGAAAGCTTCGAACTTCTCACGAGGAAGCGCCTTTGTAAAAAGATCGGCGAGGTTGTCCTGTGTTGGCACATAGGTCAAGCTGATCTCTCTTGCTGAGAGTCTCTCCCTGACATAGTGATAATGCACCTCAATGTGCTTTGTGCGAGCATGAAAAACTGGGTTTCTCGCAACTGTCAATGCGCTCTGACTGTCAGTGTAGATAGAGGTGGCAGACTCCTGTCCAACACCCAAATCAGCCATAAGCCGTCTGAGCCACACACACTCAACCGTAGCTGTGAAAGCTGCCCTGTACTCAGCTTCACAACTAGAAGTGGCCACAGTAGGTTGCTTCTTGCTCAACCAAGATATGCATGAGCTACCGAGCATGAAAAAAAAACCACTTGTGGACACTCTTGTGTCATAGTAACCAGCCCAATCTGAGTCCGAAAAAGCATGTAAATCTGGCGGCAACGATTCCCCCTTGGGATAAAATAACCCAAGATGTATGGTGCCACTCAAGTAGCGAAAGATGCATTTAAGTGCCTTCCAATGCTGAGACCCTGGGCTATGCATAAACCTGCTCACCTGTGAGACTGCAAACTGAATGTCCGGCCTCGTAATGCATACATAAATGAGGCAACCAACAGCTGTCTGATAGAGTGTGACATCAAAGTGATCTCCAGCATCATGAAGACTCAACTTCAAACCTGTCTCCATTGGAGTAGCAATAGGCTTGCAGTCTTCAATATACTTTGTCTGACACAAAGCAATACCTCCATCACACTGCTTAAATTGTACCCCCAAATAATGATGCAAATTCCCCAAATCTGACATCTCAAAAGAGGCATTCAAATCAGCAATATGACTCTCATTTGGTCCTGTGAGCAGCATGTCATTGACATAGAGAGCAATGACTAGATGTACACCATCCACACGTTTAACATACAAAGTGCTTTCTGTTGGACTATTTTGAAACCCATGTGTAGTCAAATATGCATGTATCTTTTCATACCAAGCTCGTGGAGCTTGCTTTAAACCATATAAAGCCTTTTTCAACCTGCACACTTTGTTTTCCTGCCCTCTTTGAACAAAACCATGAGATGGTAGTCATACGACAAGTGGGAGCAAAGGTCTCATCAAAATCAATGCCCTTTTCTCTTGAGCATAACCCTTTGCAACAAGTCTAACTTTATAGCGATCAACACTGCCATCTGGCTTTCGTTTTAACTTAAAAACCCACTTACATCCAATGGCCTTTTTACCAATAGGCAAATCACACAAAGACCATGTACCATTCTTCATTATAGCATCATATTCACTTTGCATTGTAGCCAACCAATTTTCTGATTTTTGTGCCTCATCAAATGAAAGAGGTTCTTCCTCTTCACACATACTAGACACAGCCAAAGCATAACAATCTGATGCATAAGAGGCATGCTGAAAACCTGAACGAGTACGACTAGATATAGGTGCATCAATTTTACTATCACGCAAGGTTTGCACTAGCCATTTAGGCATACCTCTAGCCTGCTCATTTTCAGTCCTATCCTCAGAAATTACATCCTGTAAATCTGCATCAGAAATAGGCTGATCTATGATGTCGTTTGAAATCTGCAAAGGAGGCTGAATATTTGCTTCATTAGGACTTACATTTGAATTCCCACGTGTAAACAGAGGCAACAATGTATCAAATACATCCCGTGAGCTCACACTTGTCTCTTTGGTACATGATAACAAAGGCTGCACAACATCTTCCACAAAAACAACATCTCGAGTAATCAAGATACGCTTTGACTGCGGATGATACAATCTGTAACCCTTACTCTCAGCACTATAGCCAACAAAAATGCATTTGACAGCCTTATCATCCAATTTTCTGCGTTGTTGCATAGGCACTAAAGCATAGGCCAAGCAACCAAAGACACGCAAGTGACCAATAGAAGGTTTCCTGCCATGCCAAGCTTCGTATGGAGTAATAGACTGCAAGGCCTTAGTGGGACACCTGTTGAGTACATATGCAGCACACATGACAGCCTCAAGCCAAAACGCATGTGGCAAAGCTTGGCTCTTGACCATACATCGTGCCATCTCCATAAGTGACCTGTTTTTCATCTCAGCAACACCATTTTGCTGAGGGGTATACGGCACTGTACATTGGTGTTTTATCCCACGACTAGCCAGAAATGCATCAAACTCTTTAGACATGTACTCCCCCCCTCGATCAGAACGGAGGGTGCCCACAGTACAATTGGATACATTTTCAACCATAAGAAAAAACTGTTTGAAGCACAAAAACACTTCGGACTTTGCCTTCAGTGGATATACCCATGCGTGCCTTGAGTAATCATCAATGAAAGTCACGAAGTACAAGTGTTTACCAAATGACGGAGTTTACATAGGCCCACATACATCACTATGTACAAGTTGCAATTTGCGAGTGGCCCTCACAGAACCATCCTTTGGAAATGCAGAACGCTGCATTTTGCCCAAAATACAGCCTTCACAAACATGTTTCAATGGTGCCTCAAGAGGGGGCAATGAAGCAACCATATCAAATTTCTGCAAACGCAGCAAACTAGCAAAGTTCAGATGACCAAAACGAGCATGCCATAGTTTTGCATCTGAAACTGCCTTTTCATCAGAAACTGCATTTGTTGAATCTTCCACACACTTGTCATAAGAATTGAGCCTATACATCCCACGAAACAAGGTGCCAGATGCAATAATCGTATCACCAGAAGTCAAATCATGAACAGTACATCTGTCATCCACAAATTTGACTACAAGTCCAAGTCTAGCAAGCGCAGAGACAAACAATAGATTCTTCTTTATCCCTGGCACATACAAAGCATCTAAAAGTGTGAAAGCGCTACCATTTGCAACAGTAAGCATAATTTTACCAACGCCCTTCACTGGGTAAGAAGCATTATTGGCACATGTGACAGTATTCCCATTAGAGACAACCTCAAGACAAGTGAACATATCACGATGCGAGGTAATGTGCTTTGTAGCACCATTGTCGAAATACCATACATTAGAGTGAATAGAAACTGCCAGACATGCATCATGTACAGATGGGTCATACTGGCAATACACGCTAAACGCCCATTCTGTATCCTACACAACATTTACAGAATCTGCATTTGTAGAAGCATCCGCTATTGTGGCTGTATTTGACTCTTTCTTCTTTGCTTCTTTAGCCTTTAGCTTAGGGCAATTCTTAATGACATGATCATTTACCTTACAATAGTTGTACCTGGTCTTTTTTTCTTGCCTTTATCAGGAGCCTTCTCAGGCTTATTGTTGCTACCTGTGGAAGGAGAAGAAGTTGCAGACCTACTAATAGGAGAAGAAACAATGGAAGGGACTGCCTTACCACTTCTTTGCTGCTGCTGGGCAGCAATAAATGCTTGATCAACTGCATGTTGCCTGGCCCTGTTTTGCCTGGACTGCGCAAGAGCTTGTTGACTAAAGTATCATACTTGACAGCATCAGGTCTGTCCTCAGTAAGAAGTCTCCACGTGGAAGCAAAAGTCTGATATGTCTCAGGTAAAGCATCAAGAACAGTCTGCACAAGAGAATGATCAGGAATAATCTCACCTGCAGAAATCAACTGTTCTTTGAGATCTTTAATCTCAGCAAGAAAAACATTCATGTCATCATCTTCCTGCATAATCTTCAATTCTAGCTCTTTACACAGGTAAGAGATTTTTGCCTCGTTACGACCTACATACAAACCAGCTAGAATATCCCAAGCCTGTTTTGTTGTTTTAGCTGAACGAATATGTGGGGTGATGTTACGTTTGACAGAAAGTGCAATCAAGGCATGAGCCTGCGCATCTTTACCATCCCAACGAGCTTGTTCAGCAGTGGGTAAAACAGTAGCAACAATAGAGCTGCTAGAACCTGCAACATCCTCAATA
Organism: Cibotium barometz; assembly: GCF_041138505.1. Classification (NCBI taxonomy): domain Eukaryota; kingdom Viridiplantae; phylum Streptophyta; class Polypodiopsida; order Cyatheales; family Cibotiaceae; genus Cibotium; species Cibotium barometz. Next base: position 25,457,349 of record NC_141091.1, read on the forward strand.
GATCCTACATCCAAAGAACTTGGACGTACATCCATACCCTGCACAATGTTCCACACTCCTTTTGCAACCAAAACATGTTGCATCATGTATGCCCAAAGTGGGTAGTTGCTGTCTCCATCCAATTTGTCATCAGCAGATAACATGCGAAATACATCATTGCTGTTATCAGCCATGGCCACCACTGACTGAAACTGATGCAAAAGCTACCTGTAATGAAGCAAAGACTAAACAGAGAACAACTCGTGCTATGTAGCACGGTCCACAATAGAATACATATGCCTGTTTTGCAAAAAACTGCACTGTCGAAATTTCTGCACAAAATGACGAAAACACCTGTGCAGAACTTGAAAGGCAAAAACGGAGCCCGAAACGACCTCAGATGTGATTTCTGAGAACGCAAAGCCCTACTGGCTTTATTTGCAGAGAATAGGGGCCTGCAAGCGCTCGTGAAATCTCACCTCAATCGGAGAACGTGAGTCGGAGGGTACTGGCGGCGTAGCCCTGGGAGCCGATGCCTGCTCTGATACCAATTGTTGGAATTAGGTTTGCAGGAAAGCACACAAAGCTTGGAGAAGAAGAAGCAAGAATGCACACAACACAAAGTGTATTAGATTGTGTCAATGTACAAAAGATTAGTTAGCCCTAGAAGGGTGGGCGTATATACAAGCCGGGGAAAAAAACCTCCTAAAGAGCGAAAAAGTGCCCCGACGGTCCTAAGTGTGTTCACACACATCACTACCTATGTATATGGCAACCAAGAATAACACTTTTATAATAAAAAAAATTCCATTATGCATCTTTCTTTGCATAGAAATTAAATTTAATAAGAATAACACTTTTGTAATAAAAAATTTTCCATTGTGCATCTTTCTATGCATAAAAATTAAATTTAATGAGAATAACACTTTTATAATAAAAAAATTTCCTTTTTGCATCTTTCTATGCATAGAAATCAAATTTAATAATTAATATCAGTGATATCCATGCATATTCATAAGTGAATATGTACATGGAGTAATTAGAATATTTCTTTTAGATGTAAAAATGGTGGGAATTACTCTTTTGGAATAACATAAAAACAACTTTCTTTTCCACAAAATTCTAAAAAATTTTGCCATAACCTCCTTTGTATGGCTGACCATTTCTCATTTTTATCATTCTTTATTTAACTTAAATTAACCCAAATTAGATTTATAGAACTCTAATATACACAATTTTCTAAATTCAAGAGAGTAAACAATAAGAAGAGTTTAATTAATTTCTTAGTTAATCTTTCTAGGATTAAGAAAGACTGGAATGTAAAGAAGAGAAGGGGGTGGCCTTTTCCTCAAAGGCATAGCATTTGAATTTAATTCAAACATTTGCAAAACATAAAATTTAAAAAAACCATAGATTTTTCATTAAACAAGTAAGAAAATTAGCTTACATGGAGCTTGTAAGCTCTCCTTTAGCTTGAGGGATTGAGGGTTCTACTCTTGTTTGAAGCAAGAGCGGCCACCAATTCACTTTGGAGAGGATTAGGCCAAAAACAATTGAATTATTAAGAAATTCAACGTAGATCAGGGCAGGAGTAGAGTAACAGTGCATAAACACCATTAAGCTTTTACAAGGGGGGAGGCTTCTATTTATAGGAAAAAGGGAGCCTCAAACCAAGCAAACTGATTCTAGAATTTTTCAGATTAGTTTGGTCAATTTTTGACCATTTTTGGGTCAGTTCAGCTTACTTTTTGGATCTAGTTTTGAACAGGAGAGAGGAGAGATGAAAATATCTCATTTTATTGATTAAAAATTGGGGGTAGTGATGAGAAAACTTCATGAGGGGAGATCCCCACTCTAAGGTGTCAAAATTCAGTTTTTTAATTGTTTTCTTTGGTCCTTAGTCCAGTCTTCATCTTATGTGAGCATTTACTCATTTTTTTTGGGGGGGGGGGTTTCTTTTATTCTTCAATTTATCTCCTCCTTACATTTGGATTAATCTTATTGGTCCATAAAAACCTTAATCCAAAATTTTCAAAAAATCTGGACCCTTAGGCTAAGGTCTTTTGTGCACATTATAATTTATTTCTAATGCACCTTAGGAATTTCTTTTTAAACTTCTCTTTCGTGGAAATTTATTTTAATAAGAAGGGATATTTTTCCATCCAAAGATATCTAAAAACTGAATTATCTCTCTCTAGAATATTTTCTCTCTCTAGGCCAAAATAGGTAGAAACAAAATCTTTTATTATTCTGAAAAGGGGATTGATTACAAGGGAAGAAATTGGACATCTTGAGGGACTGGGGAGGAATCTTACATTCTCTCCCACTTGAAAAACGCGAGATGTCCTCATCTCGCAAACTGGGGATAATCTCGCATTAGTTCGGCTTCTTTCTCCCAAGTAGCGTCTTCAAAAGGATAGAACTTCCATTTGACTAATAATTCTCTCAGAATTTTGTTCTTGAGAACCTTCTCTATAGAACATCAAGGATTTCTTCAGGTTGGAGTTCCATCTGCCCCCTTGGGTTGAAGAAGTTAAGAGTTCATCATTAAGCACATGATTCGGGCTCAGTACATACTTCTTAAGTAGGCTGATAGCTTAGGTGCAAATAGCTTAGCCACTTCTTGGGTTCCCTGCCACAACATGACCGAAGTATATCTTCGATTACTTGGTTCACCCTTTCTGTTTGACCATCGGTCTTGGGGTGACAAGCTGTGTTGAGATCCAAGAAAGTTCCTACTCCTTCGAAGAATGCAATCCAGAATCTTGACGTGAACTTGGGATCTCGATCACTTACTATTCTCTTGGGTAGGCCATGAAATCTGAAGATTTCCTTGAGGAACACTCTGGCCACATCCACTGCAGTGTACGTTTCTTTTACTGGAATTAGATGGAAAACTTTGGTTAGTCTACCAACTACCATGAAGATGGAGTTGTAACCTGATTGCACTGAAGGTAGTCCAGTAATAAAATCCATACTGATACATTCCCAGTTCATCTAGGGGATGTCTAATGGATGTAACTTCCCAGTTCATCTAGGGGATGTCTAATGGATGTAACTTCCCAGGCATTTTTACTCTCTCGGCCTTGACTTTCTGACATATCACGCATTGACGTACATGATTAAGTACATCCTTTTTTAGTCCAGGCCAAAAGAAGCTTTTCTTTACAGACATGTAGGTCTTGATGAAACCTAGATGTCCTGTTACCACATTTTCTTTGCCTAGGCGGTACTTGATTTCAAAATCAAATTCCTGCAGGGTCTGCATCCACCTTCTTTGGCACATGTTGAGATCCTTCTGAGTGAAGATCCACTTTAAGCTCTGATCTGTCATCAAAGTGAATCTTTGACCCAATAGGTAATGTCTCCACAACTTCAGGGCATAGACTATTGAAAGTAGCTCCAGGTCGTGGACAGCATGATTTCTCTCATGCGTTCTGAGTTTTCGGGATTCATAGGCCACTGCATGACCTTCGTGCATGAGCGCACCTCCTATGGCAAAAACACTAGCATCAGTTACTACCTCAAAGGGTAGAGAGAAATTTGGCAACTTTAGAATAGGATTGGTTACCAAGGCAGTCTTTAGCTTATCAAAAGCGCTCTGACCATTGAAACGGGGTATTCTTCTTGAGAAGATTAGTCAAGGGGGAAGCTATGAGAGCATACTTAGGTATAAAAATTCTATACCAACCAGTTAATCCCAAGAATCCTCTGACTTCTTTCACTGTCTTTGGTTCAGGCCAATCTATGACTACTTGGACTTTTGCGAAATCTGGAGAAATTCCGTCTTTGGATACCAGAAAGTCCAAGTATTCAACATGGTCGGCAGAGAAAGTGCATTTGCTCTTTTTTGCAAAGAGTTGGTGCTTCCTTAGAATCTCAAGAACTTTACGGACATGAGCTTCATGGTTAGTTGCATCCTTTGAGTAAATCAGAATATCATCAAAAAAAGCAAGAACAAAATCATCCAAGTATTCTCTAAGAATGTCCTGCATTAGGCGATTGAATGTAGCTGGGGAATTTGTCAATCCAAACGGCATGACAGTAAATTCATAGTGCCCATAGCGAGTATTGATGGCTGTCTTCGGGATATCTTGATTATTAATCCTGATCTGGTAATACCTTGATTTGAGATCTATCTTTGTGAAGATCTGGGCTCCATTTAGCCTGTCCCCAGAAGATTATGGGGATAGGATACTTATTCTTAACTGTCAGTTGATTGAGACCTCTATAATCCACACAGAGTCTTAACGTTCCATCCTTCTTTTTCTAAAAGAGAACTGGCGCTCCCCAAGGTGAAACACTGGATCTTACAAACCCTTGTTCTAAGAGCTGCCTAAGCTATTCCTTGAGTTCAATGGCTTCAAGGACTGGAATTTTGTACGTGCACTGGACTACTAGCTAAGCTCTTCATTGTGATAGTGACCTCAGTTACATTCCCATCTAGATTGAACTAAATACGATGTGTCCCATGGTGAGTGGAAAGGATCTTCCCACTGTCCAATTCAACTTGCATAGGTTTCCCTGATTTCTGTTCTAAGACTAGCTTACGGAAGCATCTTGGGGAAATAAATGAATGAGTACTGCCTGAATCAATCAAAAGCTTAAATGGCTTACCCTTATACTTAGCTGGAGCATGGATGACAGAGAATTGACGATTTGGCCCTTGGTTTTCAATCGCGGCATAAATCTGACCTCTTTCCTCTTCCACTACTTCTACTATCGTTTTGACCATTTTTTGGTCAGATCAACTTACTTTTTGGATCTAGCTTTGAACAGGAGAGAGGAGAGATGAAAATATCTCATTTTATTGTGATGAAAAATTGGGGGTAATGATGAGAAAAAGGGTGCCTACTTCATGAGGGGAGATCCCCACTCTGAGGTGTCAAAATTCAGTTTTTTAATTGTTTTCTTTGGTCCTTAGTCCACTCTTCATCTTATGTGAGCATTTACTCATTTTTTGGGGGTTTTTCTTTTATTCTTCAATTTATCTCATCCCTACATTTGGATTAATCTTATTGGTCCATAAGAACCTTAATCAAAAATTTTCAAAAAATCTGGACCCTTAGACTAAGGTCTTTTGTGCACATTATAATTTATTTCTAATGCACCTTAGGAATTTCTTTTTAAACTTCTCTTTCAGGGAAATTTATTTTAATAAGAAGGGATATTTTTCCATCCAAAGATATCTAAAAACTGAATTATCTCTCTCTAGAATATTTTCTCTCTCTAGGCCAAAACAGGTAGAAACAATATCTTTTATTATTCTGAAAAGGAGATTGATTATAGGGGAAGAAACTCGACATCTTGAGGGGCTGGGGAGGAATCTTACACATATCTCCCAGAGACAACAATATCTAATAATACTAAAAAGCAAATTAGCAGTCCCATCAAACATAAACAATCTTCCCAACACCAAGTCCCCTGAATACCCTTGCATCACTATGCTTCTTGAAACCCATTTCGCAATCTTGCCCGCAGGGTCTCTTTAATTGGCTGGATAGTCCCAAAAAGCATGTCTCCCATCCTCCAATGCTGATCTGCATCTAGGGCAAGTCCCAGAGGTAAAGTTCCTCTGTAAAAGTTTATACCCAATAGGCAAAGCCTACATACAAAAACTCTCCACAAGAAAATCTGAGCTTTCACAGGAATACCCACTTCCGATATCATCTTCCAAATTGTCATCCCGATACTAGAGTTCGAGCTCACCCTCTAGATTTTATTATAGTACCACACACATTCACTTCACTCTTGCTCAGCTCCTCATATAGGGTCCTGGTTACCTCTTTATCAAGCTTAGTTCCATTAAACCAAGTCCAATCTTTCAGCCAACAAGTGTCATCAAATGGAGAAGACACACATCCCCTCTCCACCTCCACCAATTCCTATCTCACCAGTTGCAATTCCCCTATTTGGAGCTTAAACTCATCCTTTAGCTATCCCAACTCCTTCCATCCCACCAGAGACCAATCCCAGCAATCAGCCAATCTCCTCAGACCTTTTTTATTCAGCTTCTTAGCTAATATGCAATCCAGAAAGGCCAAAGAAGAAGTGAAATTATCAGTCCACCATATCCCCAGACTAAACAGAGAGTTCCGTGTGACTTTGGTACATCCATCCCATTTCACTAGCCCCAACACTTTCATCCAGTTAGCACATAAAAACCTGCAAAATGGAGAACCTGTAATTTTTAGGGGAGTATAAGATAAAAGCTTATCTTTCCAACCTAATAAAATCCACTTGCCTTTAAGTAGCACATCAAAACCCTCAGCCAATTCCCTTAACAACTTGGTCCAAGTCTCCTCTTGATGTAAGCATTTAGGGAGGTTCATAGCTATCTTGGCTTTAGCATGAGTGGGTAAGTGCACCTATCCCAATGCCTCCTACCCTCTTAAGCACGCTCAACTTATCCCAGGCTTACTAGGCTACCACTTTTCTATTATTCCCCCCATTTCTCCATAGGAAGTCCCTTACATGACATACAATCTTCTTCCAATGACATTTACCAAAATCAAGAACAAGATATAAAAATATAATGTAAGCATTTAGCACCACATTGCAGATGACCACCCTGTCATGAAAGGGAACTCTAACCCCCTCCCACTTTCATGTGACCGAATGTCATGAAAGGGGCCAAATGTCTGATTATGTGACCCCTCCTAATTACATCACAACCCCATCTCTCCAGGTCAAAGTTGTTATCTTCGATCAAGCTAATGATCCTAGATTTATTATTGCATCTAGAGCCATAAGCCTCTGTAAACTCCTTCGTAATCCATAGAGCCTGCCTCATGTTGTCATTATCTACCCTCAAGAAAAGCAATGAATCATCTACAAAACATTGTATAACTAGCTATTCCCCACCTCTCAACTTTAACCCAATCACCCTTCCTTTGTCACATGCACCTTCTAAAGACACAATCAAGGGATGGGAAGCAATAGCAACAAATAGCAAGGGAGCAAAGGGGCACCCCTTTCTCATAGATCTACTCTCGAACCCCCTACCAATCTTCCATTTAACAACAATTTAGATTGACCCCACGAGTATTGATATAGGTAGCCATCTTGATTCCAAACCCCAGCCTCTCCATGACCCTAGCCACAAAGGACCAATGAATCCTGTGATATGCTTTCTCCAAATCAAGCTGCAACATAATGCATTCTTGATCTATTTTTTGGGCCACTTCTCTACCCAACATGTCAACAAAGATGTTGTCAATAAATAGATCTCCCTTTAATGAAGCCATACTATTTTCTGGATATAACCTCTTGTCAAACTGGAGTGATCCTCAAAGCAATGACCTTGGCCAGAATTTTGTATATCACAATGAGCTAAGTAATAGGTCTCCAGGGGGTTAAACCTATTAACAGGCTACCTACTTTGGGATGAGTTTCACCACACCCTCTTTCAAATCCTTGTCCATGCTCCCATATCAAAGGCAACCTTCACACCAAGTCCTTGATAGAGGGCTAGAATGCAATGAAAAACTTTACTAATAACCAATCCCAACCAGGAGACTTCTCTTTCCCAAGATTTTGAAGAGCTAGCGAGCATTCATCCATTTTCAACTCCCTCTCCATCCACATAGCTATGTCAGCTTCCACTCTGGCTGACTAGTCTTAGGAGTTTGTTCTCTACTTGGAATCTTCTTTGAGAGCAGTCTTCCTTCATACTCAATGTAGAGCCGAGAAATTCAACCCACTTCCTGGCCACCTGATCAATATCCCCCAGTTCCTGGCCATGCATGCAATAAACAGATCATCTTTGAGCAAGAGGTTATTCACCCTCAATTTCCTTGAAGATAATGATTGAGTTTGTCCTCCTCCCAATAAGTCACATGCCATCCCCCCTTCAAAAGCATGTGATCATATAGAGCTGAACATGGGTCAATTTCAACCTTCAAAGTATGGGGGATCCAAGAGGATTGTTGACATTAAAAAAGCCTTGTAGGTGTGGCCCGGTTCAAACCCCCCCAGTTACCCAAGTTCCATCCATCAACCAACCCCAACATCCCCCTCAGACCTTCCCATTTCCCTTTCTCGTCCCCCATTAGAATGGTATCCCCTCCCCACACCTATCCATCTATCTCTCCACCATATTGAAATCTCCCATAAGGATACAAGAGCACTGAATATCCAATTTGGGAATCCACTCCCACATCTCACCTCTAACCTTATAATTATGAGCCCCATAAATATTAACCACCCACATCCTCTCCCCATCTATTTGGACCTAAACTACTAAAATCCTACCATTCGGGTGATTCGCTATAATACACGAGTTTAAATTCTTTTTAATGATAGTCAAAACCCCACTATAGCCGAAGCCCACCCCTCCATACAAAACCACCCAATCCCCAAAAATATCCCTCCTATAGGACTTATGGCCAAAAAGGTTATGCTCTTGAATAGCCATAATCAACAACCCCCATTCCTTCACTAGACCCCAAAAAGTAGCATTCTTCCTCTTATCTCTGAACCCCTTCACATTCCACGTGCAACCTCTAAAATCTTTACTCTGATTCATCCTAAGGCAATCTCAAGGACCATATCCACCTCTTCCCCTTCAACCTCTAAGGCTCTGCACTAAATATCCTTCCAAGGTTTTTCCACCTACCAATTGAATTTCCCCATAGAGGAAGTTTCACTATCATCCCCTCCTAATGGATTGAAGGGGTTCAAGTACATCAAAGGGACCATATTCACCTTCCATCTAGGCCCCTTCACATCCTAAGTGCAACCTCTAAAATCCTTACTCTTATTCATCCTAAGGCAATCTCAGGGACCATATCAACACCTCTTCCCCTTCAACCTCGAAGGCTCTGCACTAAATATCCTTCCAAGTTGTTTCCACCTCTACCAATTGAATTTCCCCATAGAGGAAGTTTCACTATCATCCCCTCCTAATGGATTGAATGGATTCTAGTATATCAAAGGTCTTGAGTTACTCTGAGACTTGCTACCCCCAAGTTCTTTGGGCATAGGATTGCTTTGAGTCTTTCTGGCTTCCTCTTTAATCTATCTAAAGCTAGCTTCTTTCCCCTTCGCTTTGTCAATAACTTTAGTCCAACCTCCTTCCACTTGCCTCCCTCCCTCAAGTTTAAGGATTTCCTTCCCTTTCCCCTCATTCTCCTTATTCTCATAATTCTCCCTATCCTTGGCTTTACTACTCCCACTAGACTCCCCTTCCTTCCTCTTCTCACAGCAAACTTTCGAATGCTTCACTCATCTATAGTTTTTGAATATATGTCCAAAGCCGCCACACCTAAAACAAGCCCCGAGAAATATGCCAAACTTCAAATTCAGTTCCATCTTCCCAAGCTCACCCAACTTCTTTCCCCTTCGCTAAAGCTAGCTTCTTTCTCTTTCGCTTTGTAAATAACTTTAGTCCAACCTCCTTCCACTTGCCTCCCCCCCTCAAGTCTTCCTTCCCTTTCTCCTCATTCTCCTTATTCTCATAATTCTCCCTATCCTTGGCTTTACTACTCCCACTAGACTCACCTTCCTTCCTCTCCTCACAGTAAACTTTCGAATGCTTCACTCATCTATAGTTTTTGACTATATGTCCAAAGCCGCCACATCTAAAACAAGCCCCAAGAAATATGCCAAACTTCAAATTCAATTCCATCTTCCCAAGCTGACCCAAGTCCACTTCCAAGTTTTAGGAGTCTCTACCAAAGTATTCCATGTGATGCATGCACTATTCGACTGACAATCACTATCCTCTTCCTTTGAGATATAAAGGAGGCCTTGCGCACTGGCCAACTCTCCAAGCATCAACCTTAGCCAAGGCGACAGGCCTAAAATCACCACCTAAATAGGACAAGCCTCCTACAAGCTCCTATTCACATCGAAAGGGATCAAAGGGCACTGCATGTACCAATTCCTTCCCCATGAACAACGGAGCTCTCGCAAACAAATTAGAAACAAATTGGTCTTTCGTAAACAAAACATTACAAAAGCCTTTACCAAGATAAAATATATGAGAGACCACCTTTTCATGGAAGATACCCTCGTGTAACCATTTCCCTAAATCTGCCTTATTCAACAATCTCCCAAGGCAAAACAATATGGCATTGCACATTGAGAAAAGACGAACCTGTCTCCTTACCAACTCAAAGGAGACTCTTGCACATACCTTACTCTAATCAAGCGACCTTCCTTGCGTCTACACGTTCAATCGCGCTGAGAACCAATTTTTTTGCATCCCTCTCCCCGCCTTCAACGTTGTGAGGTCGCTTCATCACATCATCAAGCTCCCAATCCCCCCCAATCACCATCACCCTCCTTGAACCCAAACATCGTCCATCCCTCAACCTGCCCGCCTACATGCACGAGAAAACTGGCAACCACCTACCAATGAACGTATGCATGCAAGGACACGTGCTACAATAACTGATATCGCCACTAGCTTTAGAGGACTCCCGATAGAGCATTGTCTTCAAAGGCTAAGAGAGAGCATTGGCTACACAATAATGAGAGTGAAGAGAAAGATAGAAAGAAAGGGCATCCCTCGTTCGTTTGGATGATGGTGAGCACAAGGCTACATGTGTCAATAATGACTATATGTCACTCACTGGTACATACATATTCTCTCTCTTGATGAGTATTTTGAAATTAAAAGCAAGGTTACCTCTCAAACCATCACTTGTTTCAACCAGTTATTTAATGCTCTATTGAATTCTATATTCTTTGAAGATTGCGTTGCTGGAATGGGCAACTTTCCAAAGGTTTTTTAAGCAGGGCCCTTCCATCAGAAAACCTCTATTCAGGTCAATTTCTTTTAGCATAGTCAAGCCTAAGTTCAAAGCGCACAGTGACATCAGGGACTAAGCCAAAAACTTCAAGGCTAAGGCTGTTAGAGGCTCTCGTGAGAGGAGTGTTGAAACTTTAAAAATAAGTTCACCATCAAGGGCCAAGGCAAAGGTAGACAGTGGAGCATCCATTTTGATCATTGCAGAAGCAATACATCAGCCAATGAGGTGGCCTCTTGAAAACATGTGAGCCTTGCACAACGACAGTTGTAAAGGAGGCCACCCCCATGGGTCATGAGCCCTTTAAAAATGCTATCATGGGTCATGAGCTCTTGACTCATGCCAAGAATGCTGCATCTTCCTTTGGAAAGGCAACGTAGTTTACAGGAGCAGTGGGTCTAACCTTGCCATCTTTTCCTGCACGCACTGGGGTGACACCATTCTTCCTTGGTGCCTCTGTATTCCCTGTTTGCAGCAATGCTCCGCCCAGGGAGAGACGCCTATTGGGCGTGTTGCCGTTGGATCGAAGGCTCAGACCCTTTTTGGCACTCAGGGTTTTATGAGGACTTGGCCTTGATCCAAACAAAGTCTCCTGCTCGGTGGCTAGTTGCTCTTGCAACCTTTTCTGATCCTGTAACAAAAACAGAAGATCCTTCCTTCATGTCATGGATGCCAATTGCACAAGATTTCTGTTTCTCTGATGACAATGGCACGAGCTTCCTTCCTTTGTGTTACCACTGTGAAAGATGGGCAAATGTATTAGAATAGATTGTGGAAACACACGTACCCTCAGCCTTTTCCTCTCCTGCTCCTTCTCCTCCCTCAGTAAGTTGTGCTCATCTAGAACATCTAGCAAGCGCATCTGCATTATAACCGAACAGAACATTAGACATGAAAGCTACTAAATATACTGCAAAGTAGAGTAATGCACTACCTCAATCTCACCCCATCATAGAGGAAAGGCATGCCGTGCTCCTCTTCAAACGCTGTGGTTTTTGCTGTCAAAGCCTCAACTAGGGCTGCAACCATGTCACAGAGCAAATTTAAGTAATTCTACTTGATGGACACTTGTTGAAAGAAACAAACCTTCAACCCAAGAGAATATAGCAGTTGCCTGGTAGCTTCTGGATGGTTATGCGAGCTTTCTCTGCACGTTTCAAGTTAATGTGTGCACCCCGGCTGGCATTATACCTATTTTCATCCTGACATATACAGACGTAAGAGTCAAGTCCTTAGATGTCTTTGCAGTGATTGCATGTTTGCTGAGTCGAAGGAATCAGCATGTTCTTTAGCTACACATCAGCATCATCAAAAAGCATACCAATTTTACAAAAAAAATAAAAGCATGAGATTACTTTACCCTGTTATAATCTTCCAACCAGCTTTCTTCCTCGCAGGCTGATATCCACTTCTCTATTTTCTCCAAGATCTCTTTCCTGCTGAGAGCCTTCAGTTTAGCAGCAGTTATCTTCTCATCCATACTTGCCAAAATCCCAGAAGCATCAAACAGCCCTGCAAAATAAAGACTAGCCAAAATTCAGTAGGGATCCTTGCAAATAAAGAGTAGCCAAAATTCAGTAGGGATCCTTGCAAACAAGTAATAGAGCAATATAGCATTTATGTCGTCAAAAAATGAAGCAGCAAGGCACAAACCAGAGTCAATTATAGCCATAACTTGTTCATGGGATGCATCAGGTCCTGGCTCCATGTGGGCTTCCATGTAAACATCATCCAGCTCTGCTTGCTTCTTGATAACAAGTTCTTTCATTTTACTGGCTTTGAGTATATCTAGTCTCTGTACTTCATTTTCTGCCTGCATTTGGGATAACATTAGGCGGGGGAATGGAGATTTAATAACAAGGAGAAACATACCAAAGCAATTTGCCAAATTAAGGTGCCTTCAGGTGCTATACCTGATGCATCCTATCAAGAGAAAGGACTCCTGGTGCAGAGACTTCATTTTCCTTGGCTCCAATGATATTTGTGACGTGTCGAAATTGATGTCGCTCTTCTTGAGGTGTATCCATTAGGTTCCAAAGCTCAAGCAAAGAAGCACCCAAGTCTTGGAACTGTGAACACAAGTATTTAAATTTTAAGCAGTTATTGTGTTGATTTTAGGGGCTCCATTATCGCTGATTTTAGGCACTGGTATCTTCTCAGGAACCTGAGATGACTTAGGTCCACCCAGAAGCAGCCCAATATCTGTTTAATTCACTCCATGAAAGAGTAAGACCTCACATGATTGTGTCCCTACCTTATGGAGACGCTTCCTTCTTTCAAGCTGCAAAGACTGAACAGTCAATTTTAATCCATCAAGAGTTTCATCACTGATGCTTGTTGGAACACTATCTGAAGCTTTGTCTAAGCTTGGATGAACATCAGCCACAATCTTCACGGAATCCATACATAAGACAGAGCAGAGGTCGTGGATCACACCCATATAACTGGTTACTCTCTCTAGTCGCTCTGCCTGCAGTTGCATTGCAAATATATCAATTCCATTGCATTGAAAGCATGCTGTCCACAATGCCAATGTACTTTGAGATACCTTTTCTTTCTGAAGGGCTTGCAAATGAGTGTGATACTCTTCCAGTCTTCCCAGAGACAAGTCCTGTTCCATAGCCGTTGTGAATACAGCAGCATCTCCCAGCTGAGAAGAGCCTGCAATTTCAATCAATATGTTCTGGATCTGTCCCTTCACATCAGCAAATTGATTCAGCCGATCTGCCTTCTTTTTTCGCAGGTGTTCTAATTGGGGATGAATGGCAAGGAGCTGCTCCTTCAAAGTGGCAGCACCTCGCTTCTCGATCTACAAGCCACAAAAAGTCCTGGCTTCCTTAACATAGAAAAGTCACACACAAAAGAAACAAAAACCAAGCTCGTTTGGCATAAAAGAGACAAACGCTTAGTCAGCCTCCCAACAAAGCTGCAAAATGCTCTATCTCACCTACATGAAACCGCTCAACCTAGCCCTCCTCAGATTTTTAGTTTCAAAACATGGAAGCTGCAAAATTTTAGCAGCAAAGGCACCAAATCGTACAATGAAGCAATGCTGCCACCACCAAAACACTAGCTTGTATAGCATGAAAGTAAACAAACCCTAGGCTGCAACAGTAAAGCCCTAGCATCACAGCTGCAAAATGCAGGCATAAACTGCACTAAAGCCTAGCTTCCCTAACACTGAAAGGCCACAAAAATCTATCTCACCCACTTGAAGCTGCAAAACCCTGGCTTAACCTAGCTCTCTACACATCAAAGAATTTTATTTTTTTAGCATCAAAGCCTATTTTGCATGACACAGAAAAGCAGCACCTCACATTAAATTACCAAAATTCTGGCTCTCCTACAGGAAGCCACAAAACCCTAGCTCACCAAACAATACAGAAAGAAACCTTATCTGTCATACATCCAAGAAACAGAGCCATTGCAGACCCTTAATGACAAAGTAGCCAAACCTTACCTTGTCTCATATCAATGGCCATCTAGCCCTAGCTGAACATTGCTGAGAAAAAAGAAAAAAAAAAGGCCATCGATAATCCTAACCTTCCCAGCAAGAGCTCGATCTCCTAGGGCCGAGATCAGCAAGGACATCTCTGCTTCTGCATCGGCAATGGCCTGGTGCAGACGAGCCCTGGCATGGCTTGCATGATCAACCTTTCGCCTATACACCTCCAGGCACTCCTGCTCGAGCTGCAGCAGCATCTTGTCTCTCTCGCTGTCGCTCTCCCCAACCTCATCCCAAATGTGCTGTGAAGGAAAAAAAAAAGCCACGAATAGCCAAAATCAGGCTGGAAAAGAAGGCCTTTCTGTAAAAGCATGGTTTTAAGCGAAACCACAACGCACCTGCAACTCTCGAAGTAAGGAACCGCAGGTAGTATCAGCTGGGATATCTTTCAAAGCCATGGACTTTACAAGAGTTGTGCCGTTAGATCGAAGAGAAGTTTGCGTTACACCTTCGTCTATAGAAATATCAGAGAGAGAAGACGGTAGAAAAGATGCCGCATAGATTACGGTGGAGATTCAATGGAACTGCGAGAGGCGAAAGAGGTTCATGCAGAGGCGGGAGCAGAGCGAGGTCGGCATAGCCGGAAATGGTGAGATGCTGCAGGTGTCTGCTTATTCGCAGAGATTTAATTTTCACCGTCAGGAAACCCTAAGCTGAACAGTTTGTCGGAAAACCCCAATTTGCTCTGTTCTTCAGGAAATCGTGGTTCTCTGTAACCCTAGGTTTTGCAGTTCTGCTGGTGGTTCTCGCTGTCTCTCGAGTTTAGAGTACTTTGCTTTTAGGGCAGAAAGCCTGTTTACTGATTGGTTACGGTGGCTATGGAGAGCACGAGAGAGAGAGAGAGAGAGAGAGAGAGAGAGAGAGAACACGGACCTCCCAGAAATTCAAAAGAACCTCAAATTTCAAAAAAGGAGCGCTGGCACAGACTTTTGATTTTTGAAAACAAATCATAATAACAGTAAAAAGAAGCAAACGGTCAGGAGGATGACTAGGACTTCAAAGTTCAAATGCCGCCCTCACGCGTGCGTAGGGCGGGACACGTGTGGACAGCCCCCCACCCCTTCTAGATCCTTCAAAGAAAGTTCCCCATACAACCTTTTCCACGTGCATGAGGATATGGATAAAAAATGTATACCTTTTTCATGGTCCTCACTCCTTTCTCCCCCTGCCTTCTCCCCTTCATCATCATGGTGGTTCCTGTAGGTTTTGGGAGTCACTCTCACAAATTTGGCCTTATCCAACTTCACACCGTTGTCCGCCACCTCACATGATGCAACTGCTAAGAACATCGCCTCCACAAGATTGTAACGTTCTGGGTGTGGCGGTCACAAATGTGGCCTTACTTTTCTCGAGCCAACAAGTTCACAACATTCTCCACCTACCATGATGCAGTTGAGAATAACATCGCCTCAACAAGATAGACACGAGAGGCTAGCTCACAAGCCACACAAAAGTGACATCAAAAAAGGGCCCACCAATTATTGAGTAAGGCACATTTGTTTGCAAAAGATGTGCCTGGCCCATGTCCACACACCACTCTTAGGTGGCACGTCAATATAACTATAGTACAAGTGCGAGTTTTGGGCTAGAAATGTGCTTAAGTGGCACGATCACAATTTGCCATGAGGGTAGGTCAGCTAATTGCCCGTGGGGTGCAAAGTCTTGCACAAGGCTTTCGCATGGTTTTGTAAGCCACCTAGAGTTAAAGTCTACAAGATGACCTATTAGGCCAAGTGTCAAATACCGAACAAGTCTTTTACTGAGTTAGGTAACCTTTTTCTTAAAAAAGTTTCAATGTAAACAAGAACAAAAAAAAAAAGGTCAACAATGGATTGGGCACTCTAAAAGAGAGGCCAATTAGACCCACCTCTAAGCGACAACAATTGAGAAGGGGTTGAAAAGGCTATATAGACAAGGCCCAAGCTCTATAGGATCAGCCACTTATCAATGCAAATCAACGAACCATCATCCAAGAGCATGTGTTTACTTGTGTATGCATCCATGTGGTATGTTCGCCTCTTGTGGCAAAACCTGCATTAGTAGATTGCAACCTTATGTTTGTGTTTATGCTCAGCTAATCTACATTTTTGCATGTGTTAAGTCATTAAAGAACCCAAGTTTTGTAATTATGTGTCACAATGTAAACCAATATGATTAAACCATGTGCATTAGAATTAGGCTATGCACATATATGTATAATGCCATTGTAAAAAATTATAAAGCTAAGTCATCTTTTGGTCCTCTTTAACAAGTGTTTGGCCTAGTGTGAACTTATAGCTAGGTATATAAATGACGTTTTGAGTCATTAGGCTATGTACATAAATGTATAATGCCATTGTAAAGGCTAAAATTATAAAGCCAAGTTATCTTTTAGGCCTCGTGTGAACTTATGGCTTTTACACATAATGCAATAGAGCTCTTCGCACACTCGTGTGAGATAGTGAGTGTCATTGAGACATTTTTTGGTCCACATGTTTGGGTTGATTCAAAATGCGCATTTATGTGGTGTAAGGAGCTCATTCGAGCTATAAACTCTAGATTGAACTTAATGAATGAGAACCTAATTATTTGTGTGATGTGGTTTACTTGTTTAATCTCTTGTGTATCTTTAGTAGCCTTAATCCTGGAGTTAATCATTTAACATGAGATGTTTATTTACTATGAACCTTAATTGGTCACAACTCACTACTATGAGCTACCTAAGCCATGTGAAATTTGACATGGTATCAAAGCCTCTAGGGCTAGTCTTGGCAAATGAGCTAGTCTAGTTCTTGTTAGTGAGAATATGAGGATTTATTCACTTAAAATTAGTGATTAGGGGACCCTTGTCTTCTCTTTCTTGTCATCAATCTTATAATTAAGAAGCTTAGGAAAGATTAGGAGACCCTTGTCTTCTCTTTCTTGTCATCAAACTTATAATTAAGAAGCTTAGGAAAGATTAGTACAAGTCTTTAGAGAAAAAGAGTTCTATTTTGTGTGTGTGTGTGTGTGTGTGTGTGTGTGTGTGTGTGTGTGTGTGTGTGTGTGTGTGTGTGTGTGAGAGAGAGAGAGAGAGAGAGAGAGAGAGAGAGAGAACCAAAGATATTTCAACAAATGTAAATAGGGTAGCTCCTAGTCTCCATTACACCAGTTTTAAGCAACACCTAAGCCTCACACAAAACAACAACGTGGTGTTCACGTGGTGGCAAGACTAATTGTGTATGACAAGATGGAGCCTTTAACTTGGGTTGTTATACATATTGGTGGGATAAATATGAGGGTGATCTCAAAAATCATTTCCTACCACCATAGTACCTCAATCATTTCAAGGATAAGCATTGTGGTTTATAGCAAATTTCATGATCCGTGCTCAATTTGGAAAACAATGTCACTTAGTTGGCCTTGTTATTGCACAAGTCAAAATAAAAAAAGAAGGTCAATTTCCTTCATGTCATGCACCATAATCTCTAATGTATGCCTAAGCCACAACCCCCTAGTGGTGATAAAAAGTAGTCACATGAGCCTAATCACTGGTTTTCTTGTGCGATTTGGTAATATACATTAGAGGGTGCTTGTAGCACCAAATCGAGGGTCACTTGCAACCCTCCTAGCTTGTCTCTTTTGCTTCTCGCTTTCTTCCTTGCTTTTTTTCTTATTCTTTTTTTCTTTTGCAACAACAAGGGAAAGATACCTTTATATTATATAGAAAGTTCTAGTTACAAAAAAGGAAACATCACCTGTTACCATAGGTGAGCTACTAGAGAAGCATTTTCTTGACATCATCCAACATCTCCAAACTATAGGGGCTAGTAAGAACTCTAAACTCACTTCCACACCAGACAGTTAGTGATGGGACACTGATGAAACACTATCTAGTTACGAATAAGCCATAATTGGTTTATGATGTGGAACTGGATCTAGGGGAAAATGCTCACAAGGGCTAGGTCTTAATTCTTCCATGTGAATTTATCTTGTGTGCCCGCTACCCTAAGCCATGTTTAACTCCATTCCATAGAGTTTGAGCATGGGGATAGACCCAGAAGAGGTGAAAAGTAGATTCCTTGTGCATCTTACAGAGCAGGCATTGGTGTGCCCGCTACCCTGAGCCATGTTTAACTCCGTTCCATAGAGTTTGAGCATGGGGATAGACCCAGAAGAGGTGAAAAGTAGATTCCTTGTGCATCTTACAGAGCAGGCATTGGTGTGAAACATGAGTCCATTTAGCCAGCCTATCAGGTAGGTAGCTAGCTTCTGATGTAGAACCCTTCATAAAAAGATGTTAATCTTAAGACATAGGTTGGCCTTCCACACCTTAGAAGTATGGTGAGACCACTTTGTCATCGAATCTTGGGTATCATTGAATGAGAGAGCTACTCAATCTAGTTGGTGTGGCTCATTTTGGTAGGTCCGTTCCCTTCATCTTAGTCAATGTTTGACACAAAAGAAGAGAGCTACTCAATCTAGTTGGTGTGGCTCATTTTGGTAGGTCTGTTCCCTTCATCTTAGTCAATGTTTGACACAAAAGAAGATGGATGACACAAAAGAAGATGGATGAGGCAGAGAAATGGATCGAGGTCGCCAAGAAAGGGAAAGGTAAAGAATCGCCAACCATCCCCACTCCCACCATCATCAACATGACCCTTGAAGAGGAGCAAAGGAGGAAGACCCGGGCCTTACATGTACGAGTGTCCAGTCTAAAAGGCCATGATGATGCGGAAGGGAAACCAAAGAGCTCTTCTCTATGATGGGCATTGAAGCCACGCACACAAAGGCATGGAGAGTGGGAAAGAAGAGAGAAGGTAGTGGCGAATCTTCTAAGGAGAGAGCACTTATCATTCGTTTCCCCTCCATGGAAGCAAAGAAGGACTTCTTGAAGAGATGTCTTACACTCAAGAAGATGGGAATATTCCTTGGAGATGACCTCACACTCTCGCAACTTTCCCACATGAAAGAATTTATACCAGAGATAAGGGCAGCCCGAGAGAAAGGGAAAGTGGCCTTCTATAGAGATGGTAGAGTGGTGATTATGGAGAGGCGCTCTTCATGACAGCGCGAGACCTATGGGACTACACTCAAAGTTGCTACTTGGAGTTGTAATGGATCTCTACGCCTTGATGTAGGGGCTTTGAGGATAGTTTCACTGGGAGGGACATCATCTTCTATTGTGAGACGCATCAGGCTCCTGGACAGTCCATGCCACATGTTAGTGGATAGCTTGAGACAGGAGACTCGTTTAGAGCATAGAGGACGGGGCTCAGGAGGAGTGGCAGTATTGTTTAGAGAGGAGCTACAGCCACTGATACATATAGTCTGCAGAGATGAGCAGGCTAGGTACATGTGGGTTAGACTAAGGGCAGAGACGGGTAGATATCTCTACATTGCTATATGCTATTTTGCTCCTAGTACATCAGTGTATGCATCACTTAGCAGGCAGTCTCCCTTTTCTATTTTGGATGATGACATTTGGGAGTTCTCCAGGGATGGTGACATCATTCTCCTGGGGGACTTCAATGCCAGGACCGCCCATAACCAAACAGTATTTTATGATACCTCAGAGGAGATGTTGAGGGAACTTGATGTTAGGGATATGGGCCTATGTAGACTCTCACAGGATGATGAGGAACATACAGTGTATGGGCGGTATTTGATAGACATGGAGACTGCACATGGATTGGCTATCCTGAATGGCCTATAGAGATTCCCGACATCGGGCGGTTTCACTAGCTTTCCACATAGGCATGGTGCTAGTACAGTGGACTATGTTATGGCTCAGCCCAGTCTCATTCCATCTTTTTAGGATTTTATGGTAGGCACTAGGCCGGTTGGAGTAGCAGTGGATCATGCTATCTTGTCCTTCACTCTCACATTTCAGTTCAGCACCGCTCCATTGGGACAGGTCTCCACACACACTCGTTATACCTTTACGAGGGAGACTGACACCGTACCGTGTACACGGATGAGATATTCAGACGCTTATGTACCGAGGAGCCGGGACGGCCATTAGATGAGCTCACTCAGATATTGATAGAGACGCTTCATGCTGTTGCACATCAGAGGCATATCCCCATAGTCAGCCTACACGGAGATGATCTCGAAACATGCCCCAGAATAGTTGGTATGATGAGGAGTGCAGAGAGATGAGGATCAGATTACAGAGAGAGGTGCTCATGGGTGTTACCACTCACAAACAGTCCACGGATTACCTTCCGGCACCTAGTGCGATGGAAGAAGAGGGCTTATCTTGCTCAGTTAGAGAGGGATTTGTATCAGTTATTTATAAGTCAGTTAGAGAGGGATTTGTATCAGTTATTTATAAGTCAGGACTGAAGCGAGGCATGGAGACTATTCCATGAGCATTCACCATCACTAGCCATTACCTCCACAGAGATTTGGGGTGAGTATGCAGCATCCCTGTGGACAGCCGCCCCTGCCAGACCCATCGGAGCCATGCCTAGAGACATGTGCTTTCTTTACTGCTGAGATGGTAAGGAAAGCTATTGACAGGATGAGGACTGGGAGAGCATATGATCATGATGGTTTGGTAGCAGAACACTTTATTCATGCCAAAGATATGCTTGCAGAGCTTATTGCTATGTTGTTTAACCGAGCCATGTGTGAGGGTTTCCCTGAGACTTGGAATATGTCCACGATTGTGCCTATCTTTAAGTCAGGGGATCCCATGCTTCCTGGGAATTATTGTACCATCATGATTGGTCACACATTGGCTAGATTATATGCATCTATTCTTAAGTAGGAGTTGAGTAGATGGGCAGAGAGAGAGGGCATACGTGCATCAGGGCAAGCAGGGTTCAGGAGAGGTTTCTCCACTCTTGACCATATCTTGACACTTAGAGCTATTATTGAGGAGGGCAGATTATATGGCAAGAGGATTTATTGTTGCTTTGTGGATTTCCGCAAAGCTTTTGACACAGTACCGAGAGCCAAACTGATGCGCAGACTACAGGAGATGGGAGTGTCCATAGAGCTGATTTGGGGAATCATGGCTTTATACAGGACAGTTGTGGGACAGGTACGTACTACTCAGGGTATATCTGAGATGGTTCACTCCTATTCGGATGAAACAGGGCTGCCCCCTTTCTCCCACCTTATTTGGGATGTACGTGGATGAGGTTTCAGACTATGTAGAGCGGGAGGGTGACAGAGGAGCACAGCTAGCAGGGACATGGATTCCGCTGTTATTGTATGTGCTGATGATATTGTGCTGATCTCAGATTCTCCAGAGGGGATGCAGCATCATTTGGATGCATTGCACATGTTTGCACAGGATAGTGGATTGTCTGTTAACCTTGGTAAAACCAAGGTGATGGTGTTTAACACCACAGCACAATGGGTTAGGAGGTCAGTACTACCCACCTTTACATATGGTCAGGAGATAGTGGAGTATACAGATGCATATACTTACCTTGGTGTGGTTTTTAGTGGTCCGCTATTTTCCTTGAGGAGAGCAACGGAGACCAGATTGACTAGAGCTTATGCAGCATTGGGAGGGAGACTAGAGAGGATGTGTTCTCGCAGGTTCAATTTCAGGAACCTCTAACAAAGCTCTGGCTCTTTGACACTTTGGTCACTTCAGCCATGCTATATAGAGTGTGGAGATATGGGGACCCTCAGTGGATCACCACAGCCAAGCTGGTAGCACTGATGGATGGAGACGTATGGAGAGGCCCTTGGTTTCTATGATTTCTCAGATGATTAGGGCCAAGGCCTCCGTACCACATGATATTATCCGTGCAGAGATGGCTGCCCCCCCATATATAGTAGAGGCACTCACTCGATCAGTCTCCTTTATACATAGCACTTGGGCTCTCCCTAGAGACAAATATGCTCACTTAGCCCTGGAGTCTTCACGACAGTTTTGGCATCACACGGAGACGGATCATGTTGGTATGCACAGATGACAGCTTGGTTCCAGCTGCATGGCTTTAGTATGGACAAGCTACCTCCATTTTAGTACTCCCTGGGATGCACCCTCCCTCTCTCTCACACGAGCAAAGATCACTAGACTTATCAGGCAGGACTTGATTCCGCTGGACACTAGGAGGACATGGATACAGCCGACACACGAGCTTGGTGTACGAAGATGGCTTTCTATAGAGATCATCTTCTCCAGCTCACGGAGGATGGTTTGTGATTAGACCCAGCTACATGGATACTCATCTTTCTCATGGGGTACGGTGTGCTATTGGTCAGATGCGCACATCCTCACACCAGCTAAAGATTGAGACTGGCAGATTCAGAGGAGTACCAGCTGAGGCCAGGATTTGTCAGCGGTGCCAGATGGAGCCAGAGACAGAGTTACATTACATATGCCACTGTCCAGTATATTATGAGATATGAGGCCGTTTTCACTGCCTGTCTAGAGAGGGTTTCGGACCACTTTCTATAATCATGAGATACCAGGATCATAGATGCCTCAGATTATACTTGCTGGAGCTTCGTAGACATAGAGAGGGTCTCTTGAGAGGGAGGGGATCAGAGAGGGAGAGACACATACAAAGGCAGATTATAGACTTCTTTCGACTAGAGATTGAGCAGTCAGGCCAGCAAGCATTGCAGCTAATCCCAGAGTATAGCCGCACCAGAACTGGGGCGGTCCAGGCGCCCCAAGATGAGAGGCCCATCTCGACACCGGCGGAGACTACAACAGAGGATTAGGACCATACTAGCATGGCATGGGAGACGTTCAGTCAGAGTACTCACCATGGAGGACATTGAGGATATCTGCCACATCGACCGATGAGAGACATCTTTGGATAGTGATGTGTGATGCTTACCTTTGTTGCTGGAGTTTTCCTCCCAGATGTTATCCATTAGGAGCTCCTAGTACTGTACTTTTCCTCATAGTTGTTTCAGTTTCAGTTAGTTGTTTAGTTGTTTTTAGCTTTTCTTACACAGACATTGTATCAGATCCACCAATTTTTGTAACCTTTTTGGTCTCATAGGTCATTTTGGCCTTCTGAAAGACGTTAATATATCATTTCATCTCTCTCTCTCTCTCTCTCTCTCTCTCTCTCTCTCTCTCTCTCTCTCTCTCTCTCTCTCTCTCTCTCTCTCTCTCTCTCTCTCTCTCTCTCTCTCTCTCTCTCTCTCTCTTTGTTAGATACATACCTCTATGGTCGACGAATCGAGAACGCTTTGTGACACCATTGTACTACCTACGGTACGTGTGTGATTTCCACATATTTTGCATGGATAGTATATGCATGATTGATACTGATTTGTTCTATATTGGGCCTAATTATTTATGTTTTTATCTTAAGATTATTTGTGTGTGTCACTACTAAAATTATTGTTTATTGTGAGTAGGTGTATGAGCCGTGAGTATTCGCATGGTTGTAGTGTGTATCGCATCGATGCAAGTGCATGGTTGTAGTGTGTCTCCCATGGATGATGATCTATGCATGATCGAGTTTGTCTCCCGTCATTTATGGTATATGTGTGTGTCACATGGCTCTATTTATTGAGCATCTATTTGAGTGGTTGATACCACAATTTTGATTATTTTGTACAATAGCCTTGTGCCCAATATTTTGTATACATGTGCTAGCATTGTACATATGAACTAGCCCATTATCTTTGGATTCACTCATTACTTTATTAGTTGCACTAAGTTTTATGGTTACTCCATCTATTTTTGTGTAAATAAGTCCACTTTTGGAAAAGGTATACTATTAATGGTTCCTTGGACTATTTTTGCCAATACATGATTAAAATACTCTGGTAAAGAAAGAGGAGGAGCTATTTACGTAAAGGGGTAGATTTAACCTAATACTTGTTGATGGTGATGCCTACTTTGATTCTATATCTTTATACTATGCTTGAACTTGTCAAATTGTTTTAAGTTAAAGGTTTAGTTTAATTGATACGGTGTTGTAAGGGATTAATTCTTCAAGTTGTACAAAGATCTTCACAGTGGTATTAGAGTGATGGGTACAAGTACTTGAAGAAGCTCACAAAAATGCAAAGGGTAAGGAGGGCAAGGATATGAAGACCTTTGGACAAAGGATGGGTGATCTTGGTGAATTTTTTGCACCACAAGATTGAACTTCGGATCAAGGGCAATGTCACCTTTTTTCAACAAAACCCACCTTGATTCATGGAAAAATCACGCTTCATGGAAGAAAACCACTTTTCTCTTGGATACATCTCCCTCAGATCAAAATCCATTGATGTGATTTTCATGTTTTGAAACCCCTAATCCAACCCTCATACAGTATGCTTATGTCGAAAATTTCCCCTCCTTGTGATTTAATGGCCCGACAGCCTACTTTCCTTTTTCTCCTTGCGTTGGACTCTATGCAATGCCATTTTTTTCACGATTTTGGGCTTAGCTTAGCTTAGCTTAGCTAAGCTAACTCTAGCTTAAGCCTAGACTATAAAGCGTTAAAGCCTTTGAGCATAAGGCTATAAAATTTTACAAAATCCATAATATAAGTGTTTTCATATCTTCAAAAAGGAGAAATTCAAGAGCACATTATGGGCTATAAAGAGCAAACAAAATTTTAGAATTTGAGGCCAATTAACTCAAGTTTTTCAAAGACATCAAAAAAAGAGTTTCTCGAGTTCCTTGTGGCGAGTATGTACCCACTTTGATACTACTCAATGGACTCTTTTGTCACTTGTTTTGCGAATTATTCTTGTTGTTGTTGCACACTTGAACAAGCCGATGACTTTTTACAAATTCAAGGTGAAAGCAATAAGTATTACCATTATTTGAGCAATTTTCAATTTTGTCTATTTCCATATAAAGTTTACACTAATTTTATATATCTATACATCTTATTCACCATGAATCCTCAACCCCCTTCTGTTCAAAAGCAACTCCTAGCACTTCAAACACAAGTAGCCATAGAAAGGAAGACGAGAATGAAGTTCGAGAACCGCTTAACCATAAAAAGAGGAGTAGAAGTGAAGATCCCATAGATTCTAAAGATGATCAAATTTAGAGTACCATAGCAGCTACCCTTAAAGCTTAAACTTCTCGAAAGGAATCTCGCATAAGCCGAAAAGCTTTTCAATTTCAGAATTTTAATGGGAGAAAGGAATGCACAATAGTGTCTTGGTTAAGCCAACTTAATAATTATTTATCGGGAGAGAAATTTTTTGAGAAAGATAAAATCAAGTGTTCATGCAATCATTTAATTGATAATGCAACATTATGGTGGAGTACTATTAAGAAGGGCCATCATAGACCGAAACTTGGAAGTCATTTCAAAAGCTCATTAAAAAGAATTTCTTGCCACCACAATATAAGGCTAGGGCTAGGCACTAGTGGGATAACCTTCCCTTCGAGCTAAAGTGAACATGTTCCATCCCCATTCTCTAACTTCTACGATTTCATTAGCTTTGAATTGTGAGAAGAAGAAGAATGGAGTTCCTAATAAGGAGGCTAGATCTTATGATGCTGGTACTTCTGACTATCAAAACAATGGTTATTTTTCTAAAAGATTAATAGGACTCAAGGATGTAATCTCTTCAACAAAGCTTCTAACAACAATAATTAGGATGGCAACAAGAAGAATGAAGTCTCAACTCTGACCAACATAGATGATTGTAGAGCTAAACCTATAGGTGTAACCATAGAGGGCATATTGCTCGCAATTGTCTGGAGAAGAACAAGCCTCCCATCACCAAGGTGTAGCTCTAAAGGTAATTTTTCCAACTCAAATTTCATACTCTGTTGAAGATGCTTGGTAAAGTAAAAAGAAAGGAAGTGCTTGTACTTCCATGATGATGGCAGCACACATGATTTCATTTCTAAAAAGTTGGTAAGAGCACTTAATTTGATTGTCACACCATCTTAATATAAAGTTAAAGCTGCTTTCACGTAACACAAAGTATAACTACACTAAGAAAGTACAAGGCCTTTGCTTGTCTATTGCACCGTATGAAGAAAAGAGAAACTTTTTGGTTGCATCATTGCAAGGAGTTGAAGTTATTTTAGCATGCCATGGAGACACCAGTTTAATCCTTAAATTGATTATGATTCTCACTCATTGCATATTGTTCATGAAGGAAAATAATTATGTCTTAAGGGATTGTTAAAAGGAGAAAGTACTCCATTACTTAGCCATACACAGGCTAAGCGAGCTTTGAGAGAACAGGGAAAAGGCTAATTTAGTCTTGGTTAATAAGCTTATGGATTTTGAACCTACTCCCAAACAATGAACCCTCACATAAACCTTTTCTTTCACAATTCTCAAATTGTTTCTTGAATGACCTTCCTCCTTCTTGAACAAAGAGAAATTAAAGCTTAAATAGAGGATCTTTTAGCTAGAAAACTCATTAGACCTAGTAGCTCACCATACGGAGTGCCTATACTTTTAGTTAAAAAAGAACGGCACTATCATGTGTGTGTGTGTGTGTGTGTAGACTACCAAGCCCTTAACAAGACCACTATGAAGAATAGATATCCAATCCCTAGAGTTGATGACTTGTTGGATAGGCTAAGAGGTGCTAAGTAAGATTGACCTCAACTCTAGCTACCACCAAGTGAGAATGGTGGAAAAGGATGTATACAAAATTGCTTTCCACACACCACAAACAAGTCATTATGAGTTTTTAGTGATGCCCTTCGAACTTACTAATCTCCAACGATATTTAGTCTTATGATGAACCATATCTTCCTCAAATATCAAAACTTTGTGGTTGTTTTCTTTGATAACATTTTAGTTTTTAAAAAAGACATAGAAGAATATAAGAAACACCTTGAGAGAGTGTTCAATCTTTTGAAGAAGAATGAACTCTATCTCAATCTTTAGAAGAGTAGTTTCTTCCAATTAGAGATTGAGTACCTCGGCCACATAGTTTCAATTAAAGGAATCCGTGTTGACCCAACCAAGATAGAAAGCATAGTCGTGCGGCCTAGACCTAAAGACATTTATGAATTATGGTCATTTCTAGGATTATGTAGCTACTACTGGAGATTTATAAGGAATTTTTCTTATAAAGCGTATTACCTCACAGAACTCCTGAAGAAAGCTAAAAACTTTTAATGGACTGACAATTTGAAAGAAGCGCTTAAATATGCACCAGTTTTACAACTACTTGATTTTACTTAATCATTATTTGCAGTTGTTAATTGATGCTAGTGGAAAAGGAATAGATGCAATACTTGCTCAAGATGGTCATATGCTTATGAAAGTATAAAACTCAAACCTGCTAAGAGTAAGTATAGTACTTATTACGATAAAGGATTGATGGTTGTTGTCATACATGATCTTAAGATATGAAAACACTACCTTATGGGGTCACATTTTATCATTAAGACTAATCAACAGAGCATAAACCATTTACTTATGCAACCGTTGATCTCCAACAGGCATATTAAATGGACAACCTTTATTCACAATTTCCAATCCACAATTCAATATCAACCTTTATTCACAATTTCCAATCCACAATTCAATATCAACCTCGTAAAGAAAATACGGTAGCAAATGCTCTTAGCAGAAGGCCCAGCATAAATAATATCTCAGCTTGGAAAGTTTATCTTTTGAGACTATGAAAGATACCTATGACCAAGATTCAGATTTCTCTTCTACGTGAGAGTAGAATGAGAGATGGTGGTTGGACTCCTCATGTAGATTATTCACATTATAAAGGATACCTTTTCTTTCAAAAGAGGTTATGTATCACAAAGCCTCACCAAAAATTTATGATGGAAGAATTACACCAAGCCCCTTATATGTAGGACAACGAGGAGTATCCTCTACATTTCAGACTATTGCTCAAGATTTTTATTGGCCTACAATTAAAAGAGATATAGCTAAATTTGTGTCTAAATACATGACATGGCAAAAGATAAAAAGCTGGAAAGTTAAAACCCAAGGCTTACTATACCAAGCCCCTTATGCAAGACATCGAGGAGTATCCTCTACATTTCAAACTATTGCTCAAGATTTTTATTGGCCTACAATTAAAAGAGATATAGCTAAATTTGTGTCTAAATACATGACATGGCAAAAGATAAAAAGCTACAAAGTTAAAACCCAAGGCTTACTTTGCCTTGGTCTATCCCTCATGAACCATGGGAACAAATTTATATCAATTTCATCATTGGTTTTCCCAACACAGTTAGTCAAAATGACACAATTTAGACTATAGTTGACACGATTTAGACTATAGTTGACTGCTTTAGCAAGAGAGCATACTTTATCCCTTTCAAAAAAAACTGACTACTCATCAAGATGCTCGTTTATTTTTGAGAAATTTTTTTGTACATCATGGTTTACCAAAAGTCATTGTCTCCAATATAGAGGTTCAAAATTTTGTAGTGATTTTTAGACTACACTTCTTAGTAACCTAGGCACTAAGTTGGATTTCACAACTGCATTTCATCCTGAATCTAATGGTCAAATAGAAGTCACAAATAGCACCATTCTAAACTTGCTTAGAGCCTATGTTTTATCTCATCCAAACCAATGGGATAAGTACATTTACATATTTTAGTTTGCATATAACAACACTAATCACTTTGTCGCAAAGAAAGCACCATTTAAAATCATTGATGGTAAAACTATTTCCACTTCTATCACTCGTCTATCCCATACTATAGAGATTGTAGATGAGTTCACGAGAGACTTTCAAAGCATCCATGAATAAGTTAGGCAAGCTATACAAAAAGCACAAGAAAGTTTGAGAAAAGAAGATTGAAAAGTGTTGAAAAGTGTTGAAAAGAACCTTGTGATGAAATTAGCTCCTAGATTTTATGGACCATTCAAAGTCATTGAAAAGGTTAATGATCTTGTATATAGGCTAGAGCTACCTTCTCATTAGAGAATTTATAATTTTTTTCATATTAGTTTGCTAAGGCCATTTAGAGGACCAATCCCTACTCATCCTATTTATGAAGAGGCGTCCTAACTAGTTGTTAATGAAGAAGGGCTAGTACATGATGCAATTGTGGATCACCAACACACCATTACACGCACTAGCAACAATTGCACCAAGTACCTTTTAACCTTTAAGAACCATCCACCAAGAGAAGATTCTAGATGGATGCCTGAGAGATTCTTTCGCAGTTACTTGGATCTCATCTATTCATATAACCAAATTAGCAATTATAACATATGTATACAAAATATTGGACACAAGACCATTGTACAAAATAATCAAAACTGTGATATGAACCACTCAAAATAGATGCAAGACGTGTCATATCACTCAAAATAGATGCAAGACATGCAACACATCTATATACCATAAATGCTGAGAGACTAACTCAATTGTGTATAGATCATCATCACAACAATACAACCGTGCACTAGCATCGATGGGAGTCACACTACAGCCATGCGAATACTCGCCGCTCATACATCTATTCACAAATAAACAATAATGTTAGTTGTGACACATGCAAATAATCCTACAACAACGCAAATATTTAGGCTCAATAATATAACAAGTCAGTATCAATCATGCATATACTATCCATGTGAAATATGTGGAAATCACCCAAAAATTATGCTAGCTATATATCTTTATAGTCGGTTAAGAATGCTTGTAACACCATTGTACTACCAACGGTACATGGATGATTCCGCACGTGGGTGATTTTCACATATTCCACATGGATAGTATATGCATGCTTGGTACTACCTTGTTGTATTAGTCAGCCTAACTATTTGCGTTTTGTCCAAGATTATTTGCATGTGTCGCAAATAATCATATTGTTTATTATGAATAGATGTATGAGCAACGAGTATTTACATGGTTGTAGTGTATATCCCATCATGCTAACGCAAGGTTATAGCATCTCCCATGGATGATGATCTTTACATATTCAAGTTAGTCTCCCAGTATTTATGGTATATGTGTGTTGCATGGCTCTATTTATTGAGCATCTATTTTGAGTGGTTCATACCACAATTTTGATTATTTTGGACAATGGCCTTGTGCCCAATATCTTGTATACATGTGCTAGCATTATACATATGAGCTAGCCATTATTTTTGGGTTCACACATCATTTTAATAGTTGCACTAAGGTTTATGGTTCGTCCATCTATTTTTGTGTAAACAAGCTTACTTTTGGAAAAGGTATGCTATTAATGGCCCCTTGGGCTATTTTTGCCAATACATGATTAAAATACTATTGTAAGGAGAAGCCACTTACGTAGAGGGGGACATTCAACCCAATACTTGTTGATGGTGATATCTACTTTGATTCTCTCTTTATGCTATGCTTGAACTCATCGGTTTGTTTTAAGTTAAAAGTTTAGTTCAGTTGATACGTTGTTGTGAGATTAATTCTTCAAGTTGTACAAAGATCCTGGCACTCTTACTCTCTCTATTTCTTTCGAACTGGCCTCCATTCTCTCTTACTCTTTCGAAGTGGTCACTCTCTAAGACTCAC
This sequence comes from Cibotium barometz, assembly GCF_041138505.1. Classification (NCBI taxonomy): domain Eukaryota; kingdom Viridiplantae; phylum Streptophyta; class Polypodiopsida; order Cyatheales; family Cibotiaceae; genus Cibotium; species Cibotium barometz. The sequence goes on from NC_141091.1 coordinate 25,487,943, forward strand.
TCTCTCTCTCTAACTCACTCTATTTGCTCCTCTCTCTCTCTCTCTCTCTCTCTCTCTCTCACACTCACGTGCTCTCTAATTCTCTCTTTCTAACTCTCTTTAACTCCCTCTATTTCTCTTTAACTCACCAACTCTCTCTAACTCACTCTTTAGTTTTCTCTAATGCTCTCACTTTCTCTAAATTATTTGGACTGGTTCACTCTAACACCCTCTCTAACACTCTTTTATCTCTCTAACTCTTTCTTTCTCTTTCTAACCCCCCTATATCTTACTCTCTCTCTCTCTCTCTCTCTCTCTCTCTCTCTCTCTCTCTCATCCTATCTAACTCTCTCTCTTTAACTCTCTAACTCTCTCCCTCTTTAACTCTCATCTCTCTCACCCTCTTTCTTTATCTTTCTAACCCCTCTCTCTCTCTCTCTCATCCTATCTAACTCTCTCTCTTTAACTCTCTAACTCTCTCCCTCTTTAACTCTCATCTCTCTCACCCTCTTTCTTTATCTTTCTAACCCCTCTCTCTCTCTCTCTCTCTCTCTCTCTCTCTCTCAAATAAGAGACACACACACACACATATATATATATAGATATAAAAGAAAATAATGAGAGAGAGAGATGGGGGAGGGACGAGAGGGCAAAATCCTTTTTTTTTTTTGGTTTGTCATTAAGGTCTTCCCTGAAGGGCGGGCTCGCCTTTGGGATTCAATTTTACTAATAAAATAGTATAATGAGCTTTTGAATTTTGAAAAAAAAATATTACAACAATAATGGTATATTATTTATGATATGATCGACTATATCATGATGTTATACTAGCATAATATATCATACATTGTATGTTAGAATGTCAGTTACAATATTCCTCCTCCCTTTAGATCTCTCAGAGATCTTTCACAATAATCATAACACTCCTCCACTTAGCATCCTAGGAAATGAACTTTTAAGAGCTTTTTGGTTCATCATTAGATATCATCTCAGCAGAACAGTGATTACTGAGCTACTATCAGAATTTTTCAATCCGTGGCTGATAATCAATGACATTAAAAACAATTCATAACATCATAAAATAAATAACCTATATGACACAAGATGAGGACATGCTTGCTTCTACGCCACCCAAACTAGTTTTTATCTAAGCACACAACTCTTGCAGGACACAAACCCAAACTTGATCTTCTCTAAACACACAACACTTGCAGGACGCAAACCACAAGTATAAAGCTCCACACAGATACCACACATATACGACTCAAAATAGGAGCCAGAAGGGAACGCCTGACATGCAAAATTCAAGACATATTCCAACACTTTTTTTGAAGTATTCTAAACCACCTTGCAATGATTAAGATACTATCATTTCTCCAAGGGTTTGGAAAAAAGATAATGTGCAAAACACCAGGGGGGACGGGAAAATATGGCTCAGAAAGTTGGCAATGTTCCAATAAACACAAGGCAAGCATTGCAACTAAGCAGACCATGCACTCTCCAAAACACACAATGGTTTAAAAAAACCTTTGCAATTACATATCACTTGAAAGTACGAGGGGGGGAGCAAAGAATTGTCTTGAATACAAATGCCTGGTAATATTTTTCATGTTTTGAGAAGCATGCTACATTGATTCTCTGAGGCTGCTTGTGTGCATATACGAAGACACATGGACACCGGAAGTGTGTGTAGGTCATGGGTGTTTACACGCGCCTGTGTATGAGTATAAGCATACAGGGTAGACAACACACATATGTCCAAGAAGCTGCTTGCAGATATCCCCAAGGGACAAATAGCACTAGGTTGAATTCAAAATTGAGAACAATTTGAGATCAAAACTGCTGAAGGTCATCAATCCAGTTTCTCTCACCTCCACAGAAAGGAAGTGTCATATACAATCTCCAGCTCAAAAGCTACACTGGATTTGAGTGGTCACCTTTAGAGAGGAAAGGTCTTTATTGTCACCAAAGTTCGAATGTCAATCATGGCAATTGTTAATATGCAACCAGCTAAGACACTCTTGACACTTAGAAGCTACTCTACAAGATAAGAATGGTGTTGTCCTTGACACTTGAAAAAACTTTCTGAATGAAGTCTCATAAATGGCTCACATTATACTCAAAACTGTCAATCAGGCATTTGCAAAGATCTCATGGATGGCATCACTTACATATTGATCTTCAGATCTAACTGCTAGTTTTATGGCCACCTGTTTCTGAGAGTCTATTCCAAAAGAAAGCCGGACAAGAACACTAATGTCACCAATAAACTTACCAGCCAACAGGCAGGTATGTGATCGGGCATTGGTGGGAACCACCTCTGTGCCCTGCATAACAAAACCATTAGAACACACACAGCTTTGCAGTAACAGGCACATCTGTACACAAAGCATCGACTAGATAGAAACATCACCTCACACGGTTGCAAACCAAAAATGTCACTGACAACCTGCACTGCTTCATTCAAACTCTCTCTCATACCAAACGCATATTCGTCCACTTGTTCAAAGTCAGAACCGAGTCCCTCCCATGCATTTTTGAAGTTCGGGACAGCCTTCTTCAAAAAGTAATCCGCTGGGACAACCTGAAGAGAACCAAACAAAGCCAACAAACAAAGGCTCATATAAACACACGTTTGAAGTTTTTACAGCATTCTCAGCTTTAACTCCTAAATGTCAACTATGTGAAGGTTGCCCATTACCTCCAGTTCTTCTAACTGGTACTCGTCTTCTACACCCTCTTCTTCTACCTCTCCCGTGTCCTTGTCAACCTGTTGTACATACTAACAGTGAGATTCTGGACCTAAATCATGCAATTCCAATCACTTTACATTCTACAAAACATCAAAATGTTTGCCCATTACCTCCTTTACTATGAATCGCATGGTGTTTGCAAATTTTCCAGTTGAGAACACTCCTTCAGGTTTTTCAAAGGCCACAAAAGCCTGACCAGATGAATTGTATGGTAGCGACGGCAGAGGCTTAGACATCGCCTCTCTGAATTCATCTCCCTCGACAATATCCACAAGTATACTAACCTGTTCTCACATCACAAAATATGCAGGATCAACAAATTATGTGCGAAAACAAGTCAACAGCAAGCTCAAAAGCTCTGTTACAGCCGTTACAGCTGTTGTGTAACATCTGTGTTCAACCAAATGCTCTACAAGCAAAACAGATCCAAGCCATGAGAAAGATGGTTACGTTCTGAAGGAGCTGCTCTGGGATCGTATTTGTGCAGTTGTACTGGAACACAACATGGCCAGGATAGATATGCTTGACCACATTTACTTCATACTCAGTTTCTTCTGTGAGCTCCACAGGTGGTGATGACTGCCGATTTTAAAATAGCACCAAAAGAAAAAGAAGTAATAGCATATTAAAATCAACAGTAAAGCAGTTACTTGTCATGTACTTATGGGACACCCCTACGGATGGGTTTGTAACCAGGAAATCTAGAGGGCTTGATGTGGCCAATGTGATGTAAACATTAAGGGGCGTCCCCTTAGCATTTCCTCTTCCCATTTGCCACCCTAATTGTTGTTTAGAGCAATAGTGGTTGTATACCTTGAAAAGTTTTCCAAATCCTGAAAACTCTGGAATAGAGCTTAACAGCTTCTCATATGCGTCCACAGCTTTAGCACCAGGATGGGAACTACCATTAGCAGTAGCAGGCACGGCTGCGTCTTTGACAGGCTTCTTGGGACCAGGTGCCTTCTTCTCTGAAAATGCCTGAGCCTTGACATCCTTTGGAACCGTAGAGATATCAAAGGGTGTTTCACTGGCCTCCTGCTCCAAAAAGTTGACCATTTATTCGTCAAAAGACCTAATGTGAGAAAACAGTCACCACAAACTACAAAGGAAATAAGCTATTTCTGCACATTCCACCTACATAAGCTTGCAAGCTTGCCTCCAAGTTTGACAGAGGAACATCCAGAGTTCCAAATACAAACTTATCACCTTTAATATCCTCATTATCTTCTAGAGCAGTCAAGTAGAGTGTAGCCCTGTCCCGAACCTAAGAAGAAGGGTAAAAACAAAATCAATTTTGAATGCATGGATCTGATTCAAAAAGTCCCACCAAATAAGATGGATGTGTTGCCAACCTTCAATGAAACCAAATCATCAAAACGGATGGAAGCTTATCCTAGACACAAACCCTAGGCACACACCTCATCGTCATTGTCGTAAAGACACCGTCTAAGCAGCACCAATATGCGGGGCTGATAATTAAAGTGTTACATGAAAGTTCTCAGTGGAAAGGTACAACAGAGGGGAAAGTTTCAATAGAGGGAAAATGAGCATTACAGATATCAGGCCTACAGTGTTCGAAATCACCTTCAAAGACTCCACAAGAGCACCAAACTTTGCCAGCGCACTAACAGCACTTGCTCTTACTGTTGCATTCTCAAGAATGACTCGGTTGTGAATGTAGCGAATGTACTTGCTAGGATCCACAGTCTTGGGCCCCTCGTTTCCAAGAAAATGCAGAATCTGCAAGTTTTCACAGGGTGATTCAAGTATACAATATGTTTTGACCCTTACAGCCAAAGCCATACCATATAAGAGTGTAGGTAAAAGCTACTTTGCCTACGGAAACCATCATTTCCAGACGTTACCTGTGTTGAGAGATAAGAGAATTCACAGTCCTCAATAAACTCACAAAGGTGAGATAGACCACTGTCTTTGGCATCAGGAATATCCCTGATAAGAATCAATATGGAGTCGACAATGGCTTTTTTATACTCAAATCCCCCTTCTTCTCGTAGAATGTTGCTAAGAAAATTCATCCTGCATCCAGAGAGTAAAATCTCCTGACTTAAGAAAAATATACATTCAAGCTTACAAACTGAGAATATTTACACAAAGACGGAAGCAGTGAGAAAGAATAATGGGGGAGAAACAGGAGAAGCAGAAGGGAAGGAGGGGGCAGAGGACAGGGGGGAGATTATTGGTCCCCTGAACATTAGTCTAAGTGGCTCCCTGACAACTTTTGTGCCTGCTGGTTTCTTGTTTGCCCCCTCCATCAAGACCACCTTTGTGTAAAAGCAGTGTTGTGATTTGTCACATGAGTGGCACAGTGGAAAGACAAAACCTAGATTAACGCTAAGCACAGAGATCAGCGCTAATCAAAACTGGTGGTAGGAGGTCTGTATTCACCTGGCTAATTGGTACCACTTGTTGAACTGATACTATGGGTTGGGCTTGCTTCATCACCGGCAGTCACTTTGTAGAAGGCCCAGTAGGCTGGACAGCAGTCGGCTAGAGGATGGAAGCTCACACGTGTGAAGTCAGCAGCATATATAGATAGATAGATAGATAGATAGATAGATAGATATAGATATAGATATATTTGTCCTCTGTTCTAGCCGACAGCCAGTCGACCAATTTATGGGCAAGAAAAGAGCATATGAAAGGCAAGACCAAGGTTTCAGTTGAGCATCTCTCTCTCTCCTATTGGGAGTTAGGTCATAGATAGACTAGGTAGGTCAAGAGTCATTTTATTGGGGTAGGCCAAAGGCAAGTGAGTTTGTACAGTCCTATGAACAGTTTTGTGTCCTATATAATATACTAAAAATACAGCTATACCTATCTCCCTTCTCTCTCTCTTTGTTGGTGATTTGCATCAAGGTTCCTATTCAGTTGCTTAGAGCTGAAAGAAAATACACAAAGCTTCCACACATGTAACATGGATGGATTGCCTAATGGATATGAACTCCAAATCAAGAATAATCAAAGCAATTGGAAGATGCCATTCAATATGCCAAGATTTTTGATGAGATAGTGGCAAAGAAACAACCAAAGAAACCCCAACAACCCTCATTGGCAGGCCTGGCAGCATCGGACATCCCAATGTAAACGAGAGAGATTGGATCTGCACTAACTCATACATTAATACCAATGTCACATGCGGAAGCTCTGGGAGTCTTCTTTCAGCCCTAAACACCATCCTAGAACATGCTTGATGCAAAACGCATACAGAATATAGACGGAAGAGAGAGAGGTAGCTGAGTATTCAATATATTCTATATTACAAAAAGGTACATTCTTGGCCAGCCATAGGCTGCCTTCAAAAAGTGGTAAGACACCTAATCAAACCCTAGTCTATGACGCTACTCCCTAGTGGAGTGAGTAAGTCTAACATTAAGCAAGTGTGCCCTTTTATAGGGCTGGAATGCCTTCATGGACTGGCCGACCTGCTGTTGGCCAGGTCCTAAACAAAACATCACTTCAATGCTACAGCCAACAGAGTTCTACACTTCGAGATCTCCTCTCCACAAGGTACTCCAACCCAAACCTAGCAGCACAAGCTCCAAAATCTGGTCTTCAATCTTGTTCTTTATCTTGCTGCCCTTCAAGGAAATAGCTCTTGGATTAGCCTGCACACGACATCCCCCTAATGCTAAACTTGATGACAGGATTCCAAATTCTATTCTTGGATGACTGTCATCATCCCAGTACTATTCACGGAGTCCCAAACCTGTCATCCTTCCCTTCCTAGCAACCTTTCAACGGAAAACCCTGCCCCATCTCCAAATCCACTCCAACTCTTATGAAGATCTATGCATCTGTTCCATCCTATCCCCTTTCCCTTCATGCCTTGTCCCTGAACACTTTCTTTGGCCTTCTTTTCCTGAGTATTGAGTCTGGCAATCTCACTCCACCCCTTGGACATACATTTACATATGGCGGAGGGGAGGTGGAGATAGTCTCGTCATACCTATACTTAGGTATTGCTTTCTCTGACGATCGTTACCATGAGGCCAGCAACAAAGACACGTATGATACGAGGATTGGCTAGGTTGGAGAAAGAATGTTCCCAGGCACATTTCCAAGAACCTAGCACAAAACTATGGATGTTTGGTACTTTGATCACTCCTACAGTGTCTTATGGAATAGCCTTTTGGGACCAGCTCCTCTGGTGGTAGATGCTCTCTCCCAAACAGTGATATACCTACATCAGACATATACACTAGGCAATGGTCACCTTCCCACATTAGCGTTGGAGTCATCATAGAGGTTGCTTTTGATGCCTCTCCCCTACCCCTCCCACGGAAAGATTAATCGCCTCATCTGCATAGATTTGATTAGATTAGACACCCAAACCAATGGTTGGATACACAAGACCTACCCCCTGAATCTTGCTTCTAAAAAGAGCACTTTTCTCAAGCTCACACCAAATGGATTCATGCAGACGCCAAGCTACCTACAGAGACACGTCACATGCTATGAGGATAGCCACTGGTCAAATTCGGGTATCATCCCACACCTTGAGAATAGAGAAAGGGAGATACGAGGGCATAGAGGAGCAAATGGATTTGCAAAAGATGTACCATGGGGGAGAGACAGACAAAAGATGTCACAATTTGGAGGAACACAAACTCAAATATCCAACACAATCACAATTGCATACATCATGGCATCATACATCCTTGTCCAATAAATCATGTCATAACATAATTATCAAGAGAGAATCATGCACGGCCAACCCCCCTCCCCCCCTACGTAAACTGTATTATCAAAAGAGTGTTCCTGTACAAGTTGACACAGTAGCCGAGAATCACATCAACCGGTCTCACCGAAAGTTCCAATACACATGTATAAACAAATCAAACAAAACACCACTCCAATCTACAACATCCCGCCACATCTAGGCCAAAGAACACTCCCACAAGGAGATTCCATAGCCACCAAGCACCGCCCGGTCAGCAAGAGCTCACATAGTGCTGTCCACGCTGATTTTCTGCATGACCAACCATGCCTCAGGCTCCAGACCAAGCTTGTACTCTACTCCCAAATTCACAATCCAAAAGCCACCTCGTTGATCTTTTGTAAGATTTGAAAGGGCCCATACATGGGTGAAAGCTTTGGATCCTTGCCTTCCTTGCCAGGTTTCTTACATAGACGAGCTTTTTCAAATTTGAGTAATACCCAATCGCCCTCTTGGAGATCCAGAGTCTTTCTATGCTTATCCGCAACTTTCTTATGCTTTTCTTCAGATCTTCTTATGGCTATCCGTACCTACTCAAAAGCGGTGTCAAGATCACTAACATACTCATCGGCTACAAATATCTCATCCTTTATGCAAAGGATAGGTGGTAGCACCACATTACAAAACAAATTTGTGGTGCAAGGATCCTTCTCACCCACAATTACATGTGGCAAGCCATGATGCTTAAATATTTGAGACATGAATATCTTCACCACATGCTCTGACTTGATATTCTTACACATTGAGATAAAGTGCGCTTGCTTGCTGAACCTGTCCACGATTCTCTAAAAACACAATAATGTTATCAAACAAAGTCCCTGTATACTTTCAAAAAATGTGATCCATCATGTGATTAAATGTGGCAGGAGCGTTGGTGAGACCAAACGGTACCACCAAAAACTCATACAAACCAAAGGCTATTCTGAAAGCCGTCTTATGAACATCTTGTGGAGCCACTCTTCAAGTCTATACAGCTGAAACATGCAACTTCTTCCAACTTATCCAATATGTCATCAATGCGTGGAATAGGAAACCTTTTCTTTATCGTGATCTTGTTAAGAACACAATAATCCACACACATACAGTAAGTGCTATCTTTTTTTCCCAATGGCCTATTTGGCAGAGAGCTCCTTGGAATGAGATCAATACGATGATCCTCAGGCCGTTGGGGTGGTAATTCACTTTGTAACTTATTGTCACATAGACCTTTATGGTCTTTTCAAGACATTTGATAGAACTTTCTTTCTTTCTCTCTCTCTCTCTCTCTCTCTCTCTCTCTCTCTCTCTCCAGCTTTAAGATCACCCCAACCACAATTGGTTGACTTGAAATTTGTGTGGATACTCGGGCATGGACTTTTTCTAAATGGGATCAAATATCTATAGGTCTTCTCACAAATCAGGCTCCTAATTGTAGTACGTGATTCTGAACAGAGCACAGCAACACCCACCTTTCCAAACATGCTTGTCTCATCAGGCAGCTCCCTCAATCGATGGATTGGGAAAAGATGCACAGGAATCGACCAGACTAAAAAGTAATTGCAACTGTCATTTGTGATAGGGCAGGCAACCAATGGCACAGCATTGGATTTTCACAAAGAAAGTGGCCATAGAAGCCTTTCCTATTTATTCCAGTTCAAGTGTACAAGGCCTACTCCCATCACGATGCATCAATAAAACTCCAAGTTGATTACAACAAACAAAAAAATGATACTCGACTTTCTAGGAAGCCCACTCTCTACACTTCAAATCATTGATTTTATTGTGCAGAAGTTAGACTATGTCCTAAGACATCTCTCGATTAGTAAGTACTTTCTAACCTTAGGTACTGCTTTAACTGTAAAGTGACCATACGAAACTTACAGTGTGCGATATTTCTGTGGAAACTTCAGGCACAACGATCGGATTGCCTCGACAACCACAATCTTGAATTCGTCTGCTATATCAGACATAAAGTTTGTGATTTGTTTCATCAACCGGTCCACGCTGGATTCATTGCCTGTCTTCAAAAGTGTAGTTATAGCAAGGGTAGCAATGCTACGATTCTGATCAGAAATCAAGCTTTCCATATCAATGTTGCAATTGGTCACAGCCAAAGGATGAGTCATGGCTACCTGCAGCAGACACATTTTGCATAGGTGAAGTAGTCACAATGATGATGATAGTACAGAGTCTAGCATCAAAACCTTACAGGTAATGAATGCTATTATTGGTACCAACAGTCTTACTTTGTTTAGAGTCCGAACAGCAGCAAAGCGCAAAACTGGCTTTGATGAGCTCAAGAACAACTGAAGAACTGTGATTGCAGGAGTCAGCTCCCTGCTAGTCACACCATTCAATTCCGTGATTGCACGAGCAGCCTCCAATATTACCATATCATTCTTGTTGCGCAAACAACCTTCCAAGTAATCATAAAAAGGACGATCTACTGTTTGAGAGGTTGTCTCTCGTATGACCTGTTAGAACAAAACAAGTTAGTCCAATAACTAGCTTACTGCCAACCTTACTAAAATAAAGCGCATTGACAAAGCTCTCACTCCATACCTGACTCGTGTATCTAACAAGAAGGCATTGAGCTAATGGTGAGCGAACAGAACCACGTGTGAGGCTCGTTACAAGCTTGCTGACAGCCAGCCGATCATTTTGGCGTATCTGTTAAAGTCAGTTTGTGTATCACGTATGGTTAATGCACACAGGTCAAACATCCCCAGACAGAGTTCTGCAAGGTTTCAAGATTAGGACTCAAACTCCTACCCTGATTTGCCACTAACCTGGTGAAGTAGAGCAAGGGCATGGAACTGCACCAATGCAGCCCTAGACTGAATTGCTTCTTGTACCTCATTACTCCAGCGTTTGACAATCTCCGAATTCGCCTGCCAGTAGGAAAATGAGGACATTCGGTTGATGCGTCCAGCTAAAGATTCACTTTGCCCAAATTTAATGTTGGGTTATTAACTGCTGCTGGTATTTCTACATGGATCAATACCTGTAGTAAATGAATGCCACTGACAAGAGCAGCACTTGCGACCACAGGGTTCTTGTCAACCAGAGCTTGCTTGATGTATCGTTCTATCTGACCCAGTAATGCTCCATCAGTTATTCTGCAAAGTACTCGAATGGCATTTGCACGATAGAGATCCATCTTGCTGTTCATGTCTTTCATTAGAGAACTAGTCACAATTATGACCTGCCATAAACCTCATCAATTAAAATGCCTGGATATGCAATGGGTTGTAGACATGTAAAATTATCTACTTTTAAACAGATTTGCAGCCCTAAAAGCACCTGCAACCAGTTGGTCCTTAGCACACCTGCATTTACTATGTAAAGATCTTAACCCGTGCAGAACATGATTGAAACTTCAAGGTGAGCTTAAATCGAAGGCAACCTCGTCTGCTGATGGTGAAAGTTCCTTGATCATCAAGTATACCATTCTGCGCAGAGAGACATCCTTGGACTGGAAAAGCTTGGTGACAGAAAAAAAAACCTCAGTGGCCTCCACCTGCATGATGAAGGGGGGGAGGAAGGATACAATGTAGACAATAAAACTTGAATCACTACCAGCAGCAAAAAAAAAAAAAAAAAAGAGCAATCAAATGTAAAGCATAGTTGAATGCATAAAGTGCTTAACCCTTGGCTAATTCTAAGCATAAGCTAGCACCAAGGTTGCCTAACCCCTAGGTCTAGATATGAATTGGCATTGGCATAGACAGATTTCAATCGATGAGCAAAAAGGTTTGATTATTTTAGCCATAGGTATACCTAACCCATGGACTAAATAATAACTTGCAGAGAAAGATTTCAATTAACCAGCAAAAAGGCTTGGTTGTTTACACCTCCTGTTGCCAACACCAAGATCTAGATTTTAAGCAGGTCGCTTGATTATCATAAACCCTTGGCCTCGATTGCAAAATTACCAAAGATTAACACTAACCCCAGAGTCTAGATTGCTTTATTACCATAATCTCCAGGGGTAGCTTGCTTAGTTACCATAGATTGATACTAACCCTAAGGTCTAGATTGCCATAAATTAATACTAAACCCAGGGTCTAGTATTAAACTAGACTGCTTGATTAACATAAATCCGAGGGCTTGATTACCATAGATTAATACTGACCCCAAAGTCCCGATCGCTTGGTTACCATAAAATATGTCTAGATTGCTCAAGTACAATAGATTACCATAGATTAATACTGACCCCAAAGTCCCGATCGCTTGATTACCATGAAGCTTATGCCTAGATTGCTTAATTTCCAGAAATTAGTGCAAACACCAAGGTCTAGCCATGGTAGCTCGTGTAAAAATATGGCCAAGAAAGACAGCGCACCTTTGTGAAAACCTCTCCTTGGTTCAGTAAATAGAGAAGCTTGGTGATGACCTAGAAACGCACAAACAGAAGCTTATATAAGCTTTTGTGAACATCATCTCACGATAGCTTTCATGATTTGAGGAGACGAACATAAACCTGAGCGCAACGCCTTGCGTCGACATGGGGATCGTTGAAAACTCGAGCTTCCTGCAGGACTGCGCCCTTCTCGATGCCAAGAAAGGGGGAGTATTCCTCTGCAGAAGATATATGGAAATAGAGAGAAAACCCTTTCCTGTTAGACCTCGGCTAAAGTTCCACATTGGAACGACGAAGAAGAAGCAGAAATGAGGGTTTTTGTTCCGAAGATCTGTGTAGATCTGAGCTTCAGATGAAAGAAATGGGGAAGGGATTACAAACCTTCATCGTCGCGATCGTCCTCCTTCTTCATCGCGGGCTGGGCAAGCGCCATAGTCGAAAAGCTTCGCCGGGTAACACTGCTGCAGGAGGATGGACAGGATGCAGATCCAGCTACTGTTTTTTTTTTTTTCAAGCATCGATTCTGGCAAGAGAAATGCCTTTAAAGGGTAGGACAGTAGGACTACGTATACATATACGCAAAGGTATATATGTACATATTTGCACATACATATATATATCTATGTGTGTGTGTGTATATGTATATATATAAGAAAATATTTTTAAAAAACCATACTCTAATCTTTTTCTCCTTCAAAGAGAGCTCTCCCTCTAAGCCCATTTAAAAATGTGTGTGCGCATGCGGGCATGCACATAAGAGAGAGAGAGAGAGAGAGAGAGAAGGTAGGGTGATGGTGGGGGTGTGGGTGTGGGTGTCCGTCATATTTGCTCGACATGCACCATCCATGGTGGGGAGTGTTCCAAATGTAGGAGGAACCATAAAGAGGGGGGGGGGTCAATCATATATTCCCTCCATCCAGGAGTGCTCCAAATGTAGAAGGAACCTCAAATACGATAATGGACCGTTTATAATGGCAAGCTATCTCAAAGGCTCGCTAGGGTGCCCCATTTGCTCAAAAATCTTGGCTAGAATGTTCAGTCTCAAGTTGCTCTTCATTTTTGGAATGATGCTATGAGTTGTGACCTTGCGCCCGTTCAAGAAGCCTTCACACCTAGTGATGTGGAGCAACGAGACTCGATCTCTACTATGGAATTCTATGAATTGCTTGGTTCTGGCACTTTTAGACTTTTCCAAGATTCTTCAATTGGCACCACATTGTTTGACCCTCTAGTGTGGAATTCTATGAAGAGCTTGGTTCTTAGGGTTGGTGCTTGTAGACTTTTGTCCGATTCTTCAATTAGCACCACATTGTTTGACCCTAGACTCTATTGTGGCACTTATAAGTGCACACACACGCTCGCACACACATAGTTGCACACATGGCGTACACATGGGAGCTTATGTCCTTCTCTCAAAAACTATTTCCCGTTTATCTTCTTAAACCCAATTAACGTCAAATTACATCCCCCTTTCACCATTCTCCTTCACCCTATCCACATTCCTTCTAGATAAAGAAATCTCTTTTTGATTATCCTTGGATCCTTGGGCCCCCTTTTCAATACGGTAAATCTCTTTCCTCTTAAGACTGAAGAGCTAATGTTTCAGCCATTATTACTAGTAATAAGCAAGTATATTTACACAGAGTTCTTGTACTTCCCCGATTCAACTCATGGTAAGGTTGCTTTATATGTTCAATGTTGAGATAGGTGCCCATTTGAGTGGTTAAGAAAGCAAAGCCCCTTTTACGATAGGACGGCAGGCAATCCATGTTCTAGTTAAGTGAATAATATATCCCCCTTTCTAAAGGTGACTCTATCATGGTGACGGCATCCTTATGTCACCCAGATTAGTGGTGAAGTGATGCTAATGCGTGTTAACGTGTGGCACTAAACTATGTGCATAGCTTCAATGGAGCTAGGTGGCCTTTCTTCCTCATTCATTTGGCATTATTGCGAGTACTTGGGTTACATGTGTGGCCAAAGAAGAGGTGATGGGAGGATCTTGTCCTACACTCATTTGAGGAGGGTCTAGGTGGGTGTATGGATCTCAAGCTCCATAGACCACGATTTGGATGCCTAATTGATTGGGCCAAGATAGAGGGTTCTCCAATGCATGAAGTCCTTGTGTGCCACATGGATGGAAGGCTAGTAACCCTTGTGTGAGTGCTTAGACGTCATAATTGTGATTTTTAGTTGGAAAGAGAGATGGACTTAGCAAGAATAAGTCTCAAATGAAGAAGCCAAAACTTGCTCCTTGAGCTAGAGTTCCTTAAAAAAAACCACCTAGTTGTACGGCAAGCCTTGATTAATACTGGGCTAGTCACAATGTTTTGTCTTGGGAGACATGGGCCTCATCAGGCCATCCACCCTCACACTGTCCATAGATACCATCACCGAGGTAAACATTTCTCAATCCACAATTTAAAGTAGAATTTTACATAGAAACTAAACTTGTATCTATAAGTTTTATATCCCCCACAAGTATTATGAAAAAGAGGAGCATCATCCTTGGGAGGGGATGGATTATAGCCATTGACTGTGTTGTTAGTTGGTGGAAAAGAACTATAACACCCATGGGATGGTTACATTAATATCCTAAACCTCATCTTCTACTTATTACAAGCCATCACCTCAAGTACTCCATACACTTGACACTCCTCTTTAGTTCTACCATTGATGGATGAGGACATCAACATTATCAACATCCTAAACCTCATCTTCTACTTACAAAAGCCATCACCTCAAGTAACCCATAACACTATGCGCTATTCTATTCAAATACGTTTAGCATGAATATAGATGTGATATTGGCATCGTCCAATCATGTAAACCTTATCCCAAGCTTCTGCGGAAGAGTGTGCATAGTTACCAAAACATGAGTCTAATCCTTAGAGGCGTCAGGCTTCAGGAGGGGCTCATATTCTTGGTCCTTTGTTAACTCTTTCCGTACATATAAAATCCATGCCTCTAGCCTAGGATTAGTTAGCATTATATATGGCCGTGGGCCCAATGATGCATCAAAAAGCCAGCCATAAGCTTTGTATCTATGGGTAGAGAGAGGCAATGGGCACCCACTTAAGTTGGGCAGCCGAGCAAAGCCCATTTGTATATATACAACTTTTGATAATGTGAATAGCATAATTCAATTATTTCTTAAGTGCAAAGCTATTCTCTCTCTTGAGCTCTTACATTCTTGCTTTCTTGGTTGTGGATGCATGCTTGTGTGTGTGGATAGAACGTGTTGAGTGTGCATGCTTGCTAGTTTGAGTGAGAGTGTGATTGAGCATCAGTGGAGAAGAGAGTGGTTCATAGTTCAAGCTTTCTAACTTAAACATTACCTTTTGGAAGGATTACTTAGTAGATTGAGAGTAGAGGAAGGGCTTAAACAAGGGGGATTGGCACACCTCTTGGCTTCTTTAGCCTCTCCAAAATAGGGGCGTCCTTGGTCCAAGACAAATCGCCTAACCACTAGCACCATGGTTCCTTGCTAGAGAGCAAAACAGTTCTTGACATGAACAAATGGCACCATTGCTGGGGATCGAATTGATCTTGGAAGAGATAAGTAGAGCTATCACCTACTCAAAAATCTTCTATTATTCTCACTCTATCTTGATCAAATCCTTGGTGTTGCCCTATTATGTCAAAAAACCCTCAAATCCAAATCACCGACTCAACCAACATCAAATCCTATTTGTCGATCTCAACTCAAGCATCCAGATTGCTGAGCCTACCTACTTTAAGATCATCTCAAAAATTAGATCGCTTCCCTTTTCAGATCATTACCTTTCGAATCGCAAGCGATTCCAAAGTCACTTGGATCGTCTCGATTCTATCTCTAGATCGTTTACAATCTACATCGTAGCCTCTATTCAGATCTTTGATCTAATATCTAGATCCTTAAGACATTTAGGTCATCCATTAGACATCCGGATCACCGATCTGACTATATTCTTAGAGAGTGAAAAAACAAGAAAAGATTTAAAAGAAATCATAATTACATCGTTTACACACATCTTGCATGTTCTTTCCTTTCTTTTGCAAGTTTATTGTTTTCTTGTCAAAAACCTTGAAAAATACAAAACCATTATAAAAAGACCATTAAACCCCATTAAAAAACTCAAAAATCATAAAATCCTCATTAAAAAGAACTTTTGCAAGCAATTTTGGTGCTAGATTAAGTGCTTATGCATTGGGAGTTTCCTCTAGAGGAGGCAGAGCAGTTTCAAAGTACATTTCATTGTGTACAATAGATCATGTGTATGAAGTACGAAGCTGGTTTTTTGGGAGTTTAAAGTTTCAATGTTGGTTGAATGTAGTAGCCAAGAAGGGCAAGAAGCTTGCCACCAAGCAGCAATTGGCCCCGAGAAGAAAAAGGGTAAGAAATCAACTAACGAGGAGCCTCCATCGTCCACAATCAAGACACCAACACTCAAGAAAAGGTCACGGCCAAAGTGGGAAGGGGATGACATTGATGAGGATTCTGAGGATAGCCAATCCAAGGATGATGAGCATGACGATGAGTAGCAGTCCCACGCACAGGGCGAAGAGCAGGTGACCCCTTCATATGCTGAGAGCAAAGGGCAAGGGTCGGAGAGTTTAAAAGAAGACGAGGCGGACCTCTTCGGATCTAGTAAGTGAACTTAACATGTTTAAACATTCATTAGTTCATTTATTCACATCAATAATAATAACATGTATTTGGTGTTGTCTAAATGAAGACTATTGTCCCGTTGTGGTGGACTCCCCTGCACTTAGTTTTGAGCTCTCTCTTCTCCACTTATGCTCAATCTATAAAGTAATCCTTCCAAAAGGTAATGTTTAAGTTAGAAAGCTCCAACATTGATCACCTCTATCTCGCGCTTTTAGGAAAATGAAAACATAGGTATGATCTCTAACCCATGCTAGTGACTCTCTCCATTCATCGTCATTATAGTGTTTGCAGTCGCCTTATATGCTTTGTTGTTCAAGGAATCTTGCAGTATTGCAAACGATTCATGGGATCTCTAACGAGGTGGGGAAGCATGGATGCCTTCGATAGCCTTGGAGGCCTACGCTTGGTGTGGGTCGATTTTCCTACACATCTGTGTCTCCACAAAAGGACGATGTTGTGGTTCTTTGATGGAATGTTTTTAGGGAGGTACTTGTGGAGTCGGCTTTTGTGCTTCTTCTATAGAGGCATCGTGCTATGCATGTTAGGTGTGGTTGCTAGTCAGGATCCAAGGTGGCACGCATTTGCCCTTTCCACCTTATGAACATCTTCTCAAAATGAGACTTCTTATAAGATTTCAGGGCGTTTGTGATACTTACTCTAGAGTCCAATGTGGCTCTCTCGTGCATGTCGGCTACAATAGGTGAGCCCACCTCCAACTTCACGTACAATTTTAGTGTGTACTCGATCAATAGGATCCAGTACTACACGTGATGATGGATCGACATGAAGAACATTCTATTGGATGGCAAAATCTCGGCATCCCTCATAGTGAACTCGCCACTAGACAATATGTCAAGGAGCCTACATTTCCTACATTGTGAACAAGCATTATGTTTCTACCTACATAATTAAAAAAATTAATGCATCAACAGAGTTAGAGATCTTACTCTCCATTTGAAATATGGAGTAGTGAATTTGCTAGCCTTTTCACCCCAACCCTAGTACGAGATCACTTTTTTGAAAAACTAATTTCCATATTCGGGGTTGGCAATTTGTGCCAGCTCATATCCAATCTTAGTAAATCCAAGAAAAAGCTGTATCTTGCATGTAAGCACTTGTACTTCATTTATTTACGTGTGCTAGGCTTAAGCCAAAGCGAGAATATGTTCATCCACCACCAACCTATCCTATCCAACCTTGAGCTTTACAATGCCTTGTCTCGTAGAAGAACCTACCCTAATTTAGACAATTGAATGCATGGATAATTAGTTGACCTATAGTATTTTGGGACTTACGTAACCTTTGTGGAAGTAACCTCATTGTAGAGGGTTTAATTGTGCAATGTCTTTATCCCCCCCTACCTCTCTCTTCCCCCTCTTGCTATGGGTTGTGCATTTTCAAGCAAGTCTAGCCCAACTCAGACTGAGAGAAACTGAAGGCCGAGAGGACTTGTAATGATTGTGGCGAGAAAGGCCACTATTGGAGGAAGTGTCCTAAGCGGACTGGGAAGAATGCTGATTCTTCAACTTCAGTTGAAGACTCCAGCCTTTGTGCACTTAGAGATGTTGGACACGGATGGTTCATCTTCTTCGAGCGAGGAGGCAGTTGGCTTCACCGCCGCAAAGGATACTCGGGAATGGATTCTCGATAGTGGTGCTTCCAGGCACATGACTCCTTCCCGTGACTTCTTTTTAGATTTGAAAACGGCAGTCAGATCGCATTTTCATTGGCGACAATTTCACAATTCCGATACATAGTGAGGGTCGGATGGAGAGATCATTCCCAATATGACAGAGGGGATAAGCATTCCTCTCATGTTCTTTACGTCCCAGCACTTGGTTTTCATCTATTGTCACTGCATGAGGTATGCAAGACTAGCTTCCGGTGGAGTTTGACGAGCATTCTGTTGCTCTATGAGACCGCGAGACAGGCTAGGTTGTTTGGGAAGGCGGCGTGGAGAATAGTATATACAAACTCTCCGCACTCTCCTCTTTGATAAGTTCTCAAGTTGGTGACTTGTGGCACTTTCGATTTGGCCACTTAAATGTGGATGTGTTGTGGGTGAGCTTTCCAGGACCAAATGGTGGTTGGCTTGCCAGATGTTGGCAGTAGCAAGCAAGGACACTATAGTTCTTGCATACATGGTAAGCAGCATAGGGAATCCTTTCCGAAGCAGGCTTTGAAACCATTGGAGTTGGTACACTACACTGACTTGTGTGGACGTATGCAGACAGCATCCTTGGGAGGTTCTTTGTACTTCATGCTGCTTGTTGATGATTGTTCTAGATTCACATGGGTTTATTTCCTTTCTCAGAAGGACCAAGATTTTGCTCGGTTCAAGAGTGGCATGTGATGGTTGGAGAAAGAGTCTGGCTTGTAGGTGAAGACTCTCCGGGCTGACAAAGGAGGTGAATTTTCTTATAATGCTTTCGTGAGATTTTGTGCAAAACATGGCATCAAGAGGAAGCTGGCCAATACACGTTTGCCATCAGAGAATGGAGTAGTAGAATGAAAGAACATGACTGGTGGAGATGGTGACGATGATGCTGGAGCATCGTGATCTTCGTCGTCCACTTTGGGGAGAGGTTGTGGCTACGGCTGTCCATATCCTCAACTGGTCTCCGATGACTTCACTACCGAACATGACTCCCTTTGAGGCATATTTTGGCAGGAAACCTAATGTCTCCCATTTTCGTGTGTTTGGGAGCGATGCGTATGTTCACATTCCGAAGAAGCAGAGGGGGAAGCTCGACTCAAAGTCCCAAAAACTTATCTTTGTGGGATATGTCTCTCTTTCCAAGAGAGTCATATCCTATGATCCAGAGAGGAACGAGGTTGTTATTAGCAAGGATGTGGTCTTTGGTGAGCATGTTCCGATTTCCACTGTTGATAAGCCGCCACTTCTTGGAGACCCAGAGGATTCTGATGATGATTCCCAGTCTATTGTTCCAGGTGGACAACCTCAGCCACATTATAGGAGGTTGAACCTGCAGAGCAGCTGGAGATGAGCCCCCATAAGCAGGAGGCTCCGCGTTCTGTTCGAGTACCCAGGTGGTTAGTGGACACCCTTTGGGAGTCAGGTGTCACGGAGCTTCCCTCCGAATGGACCATAGAGGATGGACCTCGAAGATCACACAGAGTCCGTGATAAAAGTCATTCAGCGGAGCTTTTACAGGTAAACTATGCTTTGATGTCTCGTATCATGCGAGACAAAGAGCCCACTTCCATTAAGGAAGCCCTTGCACAGGATACTTGGAGGAAAGCCATGCAAGTGGAACTGGATGCCATTGAGAAGAACAACACTTGGGAGTTGGTACCGAGGCCGTCGAAACGGTCAGTCATTGGTGTCAAGTGGGTCTTTAAGACCAAGTATGCGTCAGATGGGTTGGTGGACAAACACAAAGCTAGACTTGTGGTGGCTAAGGGTTATGCTCAGCGGCCAGGTATCAACTATGAGAAGAAAAGCTCAAGTCCAATCTTATGTTCAGCAAAACCATATCAATGAACCAACCAGCTTCTGATACAGAGAGACATCAACTGGCTCACAAGGATCATTCACTGTCAGCTTCATGTTCGGGTCCATCGGCGAACGTAACAGGCTTGCAGTTCTCCATCCCAAAGGCCTCAAGAACCCATGAACATACCGCTGCTGAGAGACAGAAAACCCCCTCTAGGTCTGCCAGATCTCGAATCCCAAGAAGAAGTGGAGTAAGCCTAAGTCGATCATCTCAAACTCCTATGAAAAGGTAGCCTTCATCACTCTAATGTGCTCCACATGATCATCGGTGAGAATAAGATCATTCACATAAAGAATGATTAACGTGACCATGCCGCATTCCCGAAAGAGATACAAGTTGGGATCTGCAAAACCAATCTCTGAAATCCAGTCCGGAGAAAGAAGGAATCAATCTTCTGATTCCAAGCCCTGGGAGCCTGTTTAAGACCATACAAGGCCTGTTTAAGACCATACAAGGCCTTTCTTAACGTGTAAACCATCCCTTCTGATCTTGGAACCGTGAAGCCTAGAGGCTGCTCAACATACACCTCCTCTTGCAGGTCACCATTAAGGAACGTAGATTTGACATCCATCTGATACACGGGCCACCGGCCGCCGCTGATGAGAAGCAAGGGCAAGAACGGCCACTGCTGAGAAGAAGCAAGGGCAAGAACGGTCCGAATCGTGGTCATCCTTTGCTGTCGGTGCAAAGAAATCCCTATGGGGCTGTTGAGCTCATTCATATGCAGAGACCGTTGAAGTCTCATTGGGACGCAGGATTGTGGATCTTCTGGTATTTGCAAGGTACGAAGGATCTTGGACTCTTTTACACAGGAGGGGGATTGATGGATGGAGTCAGACTCCAAGGATGGAGTGACTCAGATTGGGGAGGAGATCCATACACGAGGAGATCCACATCAGGCTATAGTTTTTGCCTTGGCTCAAGAGCAGTTTCTTGGAGTAGTAAGAGGCAGCCAACTATTGCCTTGTCATAGATAGAGGCAAAGTATCGGGCCGCTTGTGGTGCTGCTTTGTGAGGTTATGTGGTTGCGGAGGTTGCTTGGTGAGATTGGGTTTCCATAGAGAAGGAACCCACAGTCATCCAATGCAAACCAGAGCTATATAGCTATTGCTCGGAACCCGATCTCCCATGCCGGACCAAGCACATAGAGATATAATATCACTTTGCTTATGAGAAGATTTTGGCTGGTGACATCTTGCTCCTTTATTGTTCGATGGAGGACAATGCAGCGGACCTCTTCAAGAAGTCTCTATCTTAGGCTATGCTCCGGTGGCACTCCAACTCACTGGGGTTGGTTCCACATCATCCAGGAGCTGAGAGGGGGTGTTAGCAGTCATCTCTTGTCTGTATATTTACACTAGGGCCTCTGTTATGGGTGTGCCCGCCCGATTTAGGTGTTTTCTCATTTTTCCCCACTCTCCATATTTTTCCCCATTTTTTTTCCTATTTTTTGGGTGTGGGAGGTTGTATTGAACCTGTTGGTTGTACTAGATGCTAGCCGACTGGGTCACTGGCTGCCCCAACTTTACCCTGTGTGCTGTGGCCGACATGATTTGCATGGCCAACTGTCTATTGCTAGTCGATTGGAGGGGAAAATAAGTCGTGGGCTTTTGTTGGCTGTCGGCTATCTATATGCTAGCCGACCAGCAGCATGGGGCCATATATAATGGCCCCTTCCCCCCCACACTACACATCTTGTATCCGGGATTTTCTCTTGTGTATATAGTAGAGTTATACGCTTCTCTCTCTCTCTCTCTCTCTCTCTCTCTCTCTCTCTCTCTTCATTTCTCTGTTTTTTTGTTGTGCACTTGCTCTAGTGTTTTCAGATCTTGTCTTCATCTCCACTGCATATTCTATGACAGTACATTGGCAGCCCCCATGATACATACACATGACAATTTACATGCTTTTATGGAGCATGTATGGATGGTGATTTATCAGATTGTACCTTGAGAGAATGGACAGATGCATAAATACAAACACTGCTCTCTCCTAAGCATCATTAACGTCTAGTGTTGTCTAATGAGCACATTGGTCTTATGTTCATAGCCAACTAATGTGACGAGCTAACATATTTGCTATAGGAGAGTGATGTTTGGGTATGATGACATCCAAACCAAACTTTGCAAGTATGTCGGGGCCCGTCTTAAGGAAAACAAATAACAATTTAAATCCTAAAACAAAGCTAGTATATGAATATAAAAGCTAGTGTACAAATATAAATGTGACACTTAGTTGGAGCCATGATTAATGAAACATAAATAATCATCAAGATCAATGGTACACTAATAAAGTATAAAGATAAATTCAAGTCATAAGAAAATGTCAACATCAGCAAATATGAAATGCCTCTAAAAGTACAAACATGAAATGAATAAAAGTACTATGATGGAATGTAGACTCCCTACTATCATGATAGAGATTTAGTCATTAGCACCCTCTCTAGCTCTCAATGTTCCAAACTTCTCTCATGGTCGTCCACTCAAAGATGAAAACATGAGAGAGATCCACATTTTTTACTCTTTACTCGATTAAGAGTGAGCCTGATCATGTCGCAAAGTAGATGAGAAGTACTGAAATGCCTCTAACTCCCACTCCCACTACTAGAACTCAACACTCCCTCAATGATGTTCGATTTGCGGAACTATATTGCTATAATCATGCTATGGGCATCAAAAGAAAACCTATAATCATCCATCATATCTTGGTTAAGGATGCACTTTGGCCTAGAGCAACTCATGAGATAATAGTCTAACCCCTTGCTATTATCCTCATCAGCCAATAACAGAAAATAACCCGATGGTAACCAAACTTTGCAAGTATGTGGGGGGGAACCCCCCAAATCTTTTTAAGCATGTGGGAGGGGTTCCCCCACATGCTTGAAAAATTTGGTCACCACCATCGGGTGATTTTTTAGTATGAGGAAGAGCAGGATTGTCAAGGTCTCTTGAGCACTAAGAGACTTGAAAAATGCACACAATGCACTTCTTGACTAATTAAACATCGTCCGATGTGATGGTGAAACTTTGTAAACATGTGGGCGGGGATACTTGCAAAGTTTCATCTCACTAACAACGAATGATGATTGGGTCTGATGACATGGGAAAGAGTGGGAATTTTCAAGGTCTCTCATTGCTCGAGCACTAAGAGACTTAAAAAATATGCACTAGGTGCTACTTGACATATCAAACATTGTCCAATGGTGAACCAAACTTTGTAACCATGTGGAGGGACCTCCCAAGATGCTTGCAAAGTTTCATCTCACCAATAGACGATGTTTAAATATGATGGCATGGGGAAGAGTGTGATTTTTTAAGGCCTCTCGAGTAATAGGAGACTTGAAAAATGCACAGTAGGTGCTACTAGACAATCAAACATCACCCAATGGTGACTAAACTTTACAAGAATGTTGGGGGATCCCCCCCACATGCTTGTTTCATCCCCGCATGTGGGGGATCCCCCCCACATGCTTGCAAAGTTTCATCACCAACAAATGATGTTTGTGTAAGATGGCATGGGGAAGAGTGAAAATTTTCAAGGCCTCTTGAGCACTAGGAGACTTGAAAAATGTGCATTGTGCACTACTTGACCAATCAAATATCATCTAATGTTAACTAAACTTTACACGCATGTGGGAGGGACCGCCCCACCCCCCACATTCTTGCAAAGTTTCATCACCATAGGCGATGTTTGGATATGATGGAATGGGAAAGAGCAAGATTTTTCAAGGCCTCTCGAATACGTGGAGACTTAAAAAATGTGCACTGTGTATTACTTGACATATTACACATCGTTTGATGTTGACTAAGCTTTGCAAGTATGTGCAACGGGACCCCCCACATGATTGCAAAGTTTCATCACCAACAGATGATGTTTGGGTATGATGACATAGGGAAGAGTATGATTCTTCAAGGCCTCTCAAGCACTAGAAGACTTGAAAAATGCACAATGGGCATGTTATTGGACTAATCAAGCATCGCACATGCTCGCAAAGTTTTATCACCAACGCGAATGATATTTGGGTATCATGGCATGGAGAAGAGTGGGATTTTTCAAGGCATCTTGAGCACTAGGAGATTGGAAAAATACACACTATGAACTATTTGACCGATCAAACATTGTTTTGAACTTTGCAAGTGTGGGGGGGATCCTTGTCTCCCCATATGCTTTTAGAGTTTCATCACCAGCACAGAGGATGTTTAGGTATGATGGCATGAAGAAGAGTAAGATTTTTCAAGGCCTCTTGAGTATTGGAAGACTTAAAAAATGTACATTGGTACTACTTGACATAGTACCCCCACATGCTTGCAAAGTTGGGTCTCACCATTGGACACTATTTTATATGTTAAGTAGTGCTTATTGCACATTTTTCAAGTCTCCTAGTGCTCGAGAGGAGTTGCAACATCCCTCCCTTCCCATGCTATCATAATTAAACATTGTTTGTTGGTGATGGAACTTTGCAGAGGGGGTGTCCCCCCACATGCTTACAAAGTTTTATTACCAATGCACGATGTTTTGGCATGATGGCATGGAGAAGCGCAAGAGTTTCAAGGTTTCTTGAGCACTGAGAGACTTGAAAAATGTGTATTGGATGCTACGTGACCTATTAAACATTATTGGATGGTGTGACCAATCTTTTGTAAGAATGTGGGAGCGGACCCCCCAAACATGCTTGCAAAGTTTCACCATGATGTTTGGGTACGATGGCATAGGGAAGAGTAAGATTTTTCAAAGGCCTCTCAAGCACTAGGAGACTTGAAGAATGCATAGTAGGCACTACTTGACCAATCAAACATCATCCAATGGTGACCAAACTTTGTAAGCATGCGGGAGGGGACCCCCCTAGCCTGCTTACAAAAGTTTATCACTAACAAACAATTTTTGGGTATGATGGCACAAGGGTGAGTTAAATAAACCCACTTTTAAAATTTAAACTTTGAATAATGAAGACTTTTAAAAATGGATTTAAACAGCACCAAGAGAAACATTAATTTTGAATGAAGATTTTGAAAAATTTTAAATTAATATTTAAAAAATAGCGAGTCATAAATTTTGCACAACTAGATGAATAAAGCCATCTTGATTATATAATCATAAAACATGACTACTAAATATATAATACAAAGAATGATTACTAAACACATCTCAAGTATAAAGTAGGACTAATGGAGCTACTTTGAGTTGAGTCCTAATGGGGATGATAGTCACTGTTGACATCAGATGATGAAGAAGATTCTAGCACATTCTCTATTATAAATCTATGAGCATCTAGACAAGGGTCATCTTTGACACAATCTACAATACTACCAAGGACTTGTTGCTCCATGATTGGAGGTCGAGGAGGAACCTAACCAACTTGAACACTAACTATAGCTCTAGTCACCTCTACCTTTCTCATGTGTTACATGCCGTCATGTCGTTGTCTCCACAAAATGAAGTCGGCGCATACACATCTCAATCACTAGGCCCGTGTTTACTCCTCCACACTATCTACACGATCATTATAGGTCACTAGTGCTAAAGAAGTGCTAGCATGATCTCCCTCTCTATCATTGGTTAGCATCTTTTGAAGGGTATTTGTTACCATATTATAGTAGTGATGTGTGTGAACACACTTAGGACCGCCGGGGCACTTTTTCCCTCACTAGGAGGTTTTTTCCCCCGTGCATTGTATATACGCCCATTATCTTCTAGGGCTTGTTATCTTTCATTTTTGGCACTCATAATACACTACTGTGTTGTGCTCAAGCTTCCTCATCTTCTTGAAGTTGTGTGTGCATTCCTGCAACCCTAATTCCAACAATTGGTATCAGAGCAGGCTTCCTCCTCCCGGGCAGCATCACCGGCACCTGCCGCTTCATCTCCTCCGATTGCGACGAGGTTTCACGAGCGTCAGCAGGTTAGTATATGCCGTGGGAGAGCCCGTAGGGCCTGGTCATTTCAGAATTTTGATCTGAAGTCATTTCGCCCTCCGTTTTTGCATTCCAAGTACTGCGCAGGCAAAATCGTCCTACTGTGCAGATTTTCTGTCAAGATTGAAATCTGTAGGACAGGTGCCCATTCGTCTGTTTTGGGCTGTGCTACATAGCACAGGTCGATTTTATACAGGTTTTCCTCTTACAGACAGCATTTACATCTAGTAGTACAGTCATTGGCCATGGCTGACAACAATGATGTATTCCGCATGTTGGCTGCTGAGGATAAGTTGGATGGCACCAACTATCCATTGTGGGCATATATGATGCGACATGTATTGGTAGCAAAGGGGTTATGGAACATTGTGCAGGGTATTGATGCACGTCCTATTGTGGCTGGGAATGCTGCAAACACATCAGAAACAGGTACTGTTGATGATGGTGCAGGCACAAGTGCTGTAGCAGCTGTTCGAGAACCACCACTTTCAGCAGAGCAGATTCGTTGGGATGGTAGAGATGCGCAGGCTCATGCCTTGATTGCGCTGTCTGTCAAACGTACCATTATCCCACATATTCGCTCCTGCAGGACTTCTAAGGATGCTTGGGATGTACTTGCCACATTGTATCAGGCAAGAAATGAGGCTCGTGTTGCTTATCTCCGAAAACAGTTGGAGAGTGAGCATATGAACGAAGATGATTCTATGGATAGCTTTTTGACAAAGATCAAGGATTTCAAAGAGCAGCTCATTTCTGCAGATGAAATCCTGTCAGACAGTTCACTTGTGCAGACTGTTTTGAATGGTCTACCAGATTCTTATCAGGGT
Organism: Cibotium barometz; assembly: GCF_041138505.1. Classification (NCBI taxonomy): domain Eukaryota; kingdom Viridiplantae; phylum Streptophyta; class Polypodiopsida; order Cyatheales; family Cibotiaceae; genus Cibotium; species Cibotium barometz. Next base: position 25,514,663 of record NC_141091.1, read on the forward strand.
TTTGCTTCCACTCTTCGCTTGATGATGAAAGGCAATCCCAATGCCTTATCATTTGAGGAGTTAGTTTCTGTTTTGCTGCAAGAAGACCAGTCAAGGCAAAACAGGAATATTATGCGTGTCGCAGATCAAGCTTTCGTTGCTAGTCAGAGAAGCGGGAAAGGTAAAGCTGGCTTTTCTTCTAGTAAGCAGAAATCTGCAAATGCTGCGCAACCAAAGAAGGAAGACAAAGATGAGAAGAAGGGTGACAAACAGAAGACATTTTGCAAGTACTGTAAGGGAAATGATCATGTCATCAAAGCGTGTCCTAAGCTGGCTGCGAAAGAGGCTAAGAAGAAAGAGGCTGGTATGGCTGTTGCAGATGCCTCTCCTTCTAACAATGAATCTGCTAATGTTGTGCTAGATACAGAATGGGCATTCAATGCGCAGTGCAGTTATGACCCATCTTTGCATGACACATGTATGTCTGCAGTAGATTCAGATGTATGGTACTTTGACAGTGGTGCCACTAAGCATATCACCTCGCAGCGCAGTTTATTCACTTTCCTTGAGTCTGCTCCCACAGGGAATACTGTCACTTGTGCCAATAACTCCTCTTATCCCGTTAAAGGAGTTGGACAGATTGTGCTGAATGTTGCAAATGGCAACACCTTTACACTTTTTGATGCATTGTATGTGCCAGGGATCAAAAAGAATCTGCTGTCAGTCTCCGCATTTGCCAAAACAGGTTTGGTTGTAAAATTTGTGGATGACAGATGTACTGTTCATGATCTCTCTTGTGGTGACATCATTGTAGCATCTGGTTCACTATGTCGAGGGCTGTATAAGCTCAATATGGATGGCAAATGTGTAGAGGATTCAGCATGTGCTATTATGGATACGCAGGCTATTTCAAATGCAAAACTGTGGCATGCACGTTTTGGTCATCTGAATTTTGCAAGTTTGCTGCGCCTGCAGAAATCTGAAATGGTGTCTTCTTTGCCTAAGCTTGAGGCACCTGTCAAGCATGTTTGTGAGGGCTGCATATTGGGTAAAATGCAGCGCGCTTCCTTTCCCAAAGATGGATCAGTGAGAGCTGAACGCAGATTGCAGCTTGTTCACAGTGATGTTTGCGGTCCCATGCAAACTCCATCATTTGGAAACTACCTTTACTTCGTGACTTTCATTGATGATTTTACCAGGCATGCATGGGTATATCCTTTGAAGGCAAAGTCCGAAGTGTTTTTGTGCTTCAAACAGTTTTTGGTTATGGCTGAAAATGTGTCAGAAAGTAAGATGGGCACCCTCCGTTCAGATCGAGGGGGGGAGTATATGTCTTCAGAATTTAATGCATTTCTGGCTGAGCGTGGGATAAAACACCAATGTACAGTGCCGTATACACCACAGCAAAATGGTGTGGCTGAGAGAAAAAACAGGTCTCTCATGGAAATGGCAAGATGTATGGTTAAGAGTCAAAGTCTACCACATGGTTTTTGGCTTGAGGCTGTCATGTGTGCCACTTATGTACTAAACAGGTGTCCCACCAAAGCATTACAGGTTGTCACTCCATATGAGGCTTGGCATGGCCGCAAGCCATCTGTTGGCCATTTACGTGTTTTTGGTTGCCTGGCATATGCATTAGTGCCTGTGCAACATCGCAGAAAATTGGATGACAAAGCTGTCAAATGTATTTTTGTTGGATATAGTGCTGAGAGCAAAGGCTATCGTTTGTATCATCCACAGACAAAGCGCATTTTGGTTAGCCGTGATGTTGTATTTGTGGAAGATGCAGTTCAGCCCTTGGTTTCATGTACTAAGGAGACAGATATCAGCTCACGTGATGTCTATGATACATTGTTGCCTCTTTTCAGTGGTGCACAGTCAAGTGCAATACCTCATGAGGCAGTTTTTCAGCCTACGCAGGTTTTAAATGATGGCACAGATCAGCCTATATCTGATGCAGATGTGCATGATGCACTTGAGGATGAGAGACAAGAGATTGAGGGCTCTAGGAATATGCCTAGATGGCTGGTGCAGACTTTGCGTGACAGCAAGTTGGATGCCCCTTTGTCTAGTCGCACTCGTTCTGGCTCTCATGGTGCCTCTTATGCGTCAGATTGTTATGCATTGGCTGTTTCTAGTATGTGCGATGAAAGTGAGCCTGTTTCATTTGATGAGGCACAAAGTTCAGAAAATTGGATGGCTGCTATGCAAGCAGAATACGATGCTATTATGAAGAATGGTACATGGTCTTTATGTGACTTGCCCCCTGGCAAGAAGGCCATTGGCACTAAGTGGGTTTACAAATTGAAGCGTAAGCCTGATGGCACAGTGGATCGCCATAAGGCTAGGCTTGTTGCAAAAGGTTATGCTCAAGAGAAGGGCATTGATTTTGATGAGACTTTTGCTCCCACATGTCGTATGACCACTGTTCGTAGCATCTGTGCATTAGCAGCTCATAATGGTTGGAATGTACATCAGCTGGACATAAAGACTGCGTTCTTAAATGGAGATTTGCATGAGGAGGTGTATGTATCGCAGCCTCGTGGTTTTGTTCAAAGAGGGCAGGAAAACAAAGTGTGCAGGTTAAAAAAGGCTTTATATGGTTTAAAGCAAGCTCCACGAGCTTGGTATGAAAAAATACATGCATATTTGACTGCACATGGGTTTCAGAATAGTCCAACAGAAAGCACTTTGTATGTTAAACGTGTGGATGGTGTACATCTAATCATTGCTCTCTATGTCGATGACATGCTGCTCACAGGACCAAATGAGAGTCATATTGCTGATTTTAAGGCTGATTTGAATGCCTCTTTTGAGATGTCAGATTTGGGGCATTTGCATCATTATTTGGGGATACAATTTAAGCAGTGTGATGGAGGTATTGCTTTGTGTCAGACAAAGTATATTGAAACATTGTTGCGGAGATTTGGCCTTGAAGACTGCAAGCCTATTGCTACTCCAATGGAGACAGGTTTGAAGTTGAGTCTTCATGATGCTGGAGATCACTTTGATGTCACACTCTATCAGACAGCTGTTGGTTGCCTCATTTATGTATGCATTACGAGGCCAGACATTCAGTTTGCAGTCTCACAGGTGAGCAGATTTATGCATAGCCCAGGCATTAAGCATTGGCAGGCAGTGAAGCGTATCTTTCGCTATTTGAGTGGTACTCGGCATCTTGGGTTGTTTTATCCCAAGGGGGGATCATTGCCGCCAGATTTACATGTTTTTTCAGATTCTGACTGGGCTGGTTGTTATGACACACGCGTGTCCACGAGTGGTTTTTGCTTCATGCTTGGAAGCTCATGCATATCATGGTTGAGCAAGAAGCAGCCTACTGTGGCCACTTCTAGTTGTGAAGCTGAGTACAGGGCAGCTTTCACAGCTACGGTTGAGTGTGTGTGGCTCAGACGCCTTATGGCTGATTTGGGTGTTGGGCAGCCATCTGCCACCACCATCTTCACTGACAGTCAGAGCGCATTGGCAGTTGCGCGGAACCCAGTGTTCCATGCTCGTACGAAGCACATTGAGGTGCACTACCATTATGTCAGGGAGAGACTCTCTGCAGGAGAGATCAGTTTGGCTTATGTGCCAACACAGGATAACCTTGCAGACCTTTTCACAAAGGCTCTGCCTCGTGAGAAGTTTGAAGCTTTTCGCAAAGCTTTGGGCTTACTCCCTTTTGTGGATTCGTCCACATAGCTAGACACTTCCCTATACATGAGTGCTAGCTCTTGTTCACCGCATCACTCCAGGGGGGATTTGTTACCATATTATAGTAGTGATGTGTGTGAACACACTTAGGACCGCCGGGGCACTTTTTCCCTCACTAGGAGGTTTTTTCCCCCGTGCATTGTATATACGCCCATTATCTTCTAGGGCTTGTTATCTTTCATTTTTGGCACTCATAATACACTACTGTGTTGTGCTCAAGCTTCCTCATCTTCTTGAAGTTGTGTGTGCATTCCTGCAACCCTAATTCCAACAGTATTCAGTACCCAACAGTTGGGTGTTTCTTACATCCGACATTGACTTGGGTATTCATTATAAGTTTCATATTAGAGCTGCTCTTATACCATTAACTCAATGTTCTATCATACAAAGTAATCTTGATTATCTTTTTCTATTATAGGTTAATAATTTTTTTAAAAATTTTATTATTGTTGTATTGTTTATGCAGGTCCTTTTTCGTTCATCAATAGAGCTAGTGGGAGACGGATTGCCACCTTGTAATATAGAGTGTATTATCGGACATAGGAATGATCTTTCTTTCAGGTAAAGAATTCAATTTGTTGCATTAGAAAAATTACGACATTGCTAAATTAGATTGGTGCTGACTTAGATTATTTTATGTGATGCATGTTGAGATTCTCTAACATTGTTCCCTTTTGCATTTTTTACTATTCTCAGACATGGATTTTTGAGATTAAGTGATGATCATTTCCACATGGTAGTTATATATCGTGTGAGCTCACTTGAAATTGTTTGCTGTAGACATCAATTTTGTGTCGACCAACAGCAGTGCCCACGCTCCATCGTCGTTTGCTAGAAGCTTGAGAATTAATGTGTTGATTTGAAGGAATTCCTAAACTTAATAGAAATGATTTGGAATTCTTGGGTGGAAACAAATTGATTTTGGAAGAGAGAGCTTTTGGTATTCCAGCCTGCCAAGTGCTATGGAGTTAACATTAACAGATAGCTAGCACATTGCTTTCAAAGATGTAATGCATGCAGTTGCCAATATGTCGGTGAAATTTTTTTTTAATGGTCCAAGGGGATTAAGGAAGACATATTTGTATACTTGCTTACTTGCACGATTAAGTGCATAAGGGCATAGTGGTCTAGCCCCCTTGCATCGTTAGGTAGTGCTTCTCTACTCTTGGCAAATGGATGTGCTACACATTCTAGATTCTTGACACCACTTGAGCTAAATAATTCTTCAACTTGCAAAATCCCTATACATGGACAACTTGCAGAGGTTTTCAAAGTTTCTAAGCTCATTATTTGAAATGAGGCGCCAATGATTCATCAATATGCTTTTGAAGTATTGGCTACAAGATGTATTGTTCTCAGATAAGCCATCTGGTAGAAAGGTTGTATTACTACTAGGAGGAGATTTTAGACAAATTTTACCTATTATTTTGAAGGGGAGATGTGAGGATGTTGTTGATGCAGCATTGTGTCATTCCTTCATGTGGAACTCTATCAAAGTTCTAAAGGAAATATTTGCATTTAGTCAAGTAATACAAATGGATAAAATGAGCTTAAACAGTGGGTCACGAGGATCGAGAATGGAGTAGACTGTAGTGATGGCTCGGTCTCGCAAAGATTGACCCTCAAAGACTTGGTACGTTGGGGTATACTTCGAATTGGCTACTATGAGTATGATGTATGCTTCATACTGTAATGAGCGTGCTATTTTTACTTCCATAAACACAATTAAGTAGATATTATGGATAAGATTGCTTTGGATGCAATACCTGGTGAGCCTAAGTAATATTTTAGTGCAGATTTAATTCTTGAAAATGATCAAAATTCATTCCTATAGTCCACAAATTTTTTGAATACCTTCAGGGATGATATCCACCTCATTGCTTGATTTAAAGTTAGAAGCTCCTAGTATGTGTGTGTGTGTGTGTGTGTGTGAGAGAGAGAGAGAGAGAGAGAGAGAGAGAGAGAGAGAGAGAGAGAGAGAGAGAGAGAGAGAAATGAAATGAAATGATATATTAACGTCTTCAGAAGGCCAAAATGACCTATGAGACCAAAAAGGTTACAACAATTGGTGGATTTGATACAATGTCTGTGTAAGAAAAGCTAAAAACAAATAAACAACTAACTGAAACTGAAACAACTACTACGAGGAAAAGTATGGTACTAGGAGCTCCTAATGGATAACAACTGGGAGGAAAACTCCAGCAACAAAGGTAAGCATCATACACATCACTATCCAAAGATGTCTCTCATCGGTAGACGGCGGATATCCTCAATGTCCTCCATGGTGATTGAGTACTCTGACTGGACATCTCCCATGTCATGCTAGTATGGTCATGATCCTCTGTTGTAGCCTCCGTCTCGGTGTCGAGATGGGCCTCTCATCTTGGGGCGCCTGGACCACCCCAGCTCTATAGCCCGATCAATCAGTGTACCTCTGTGCAGCTATACTCTCGGGCTAGCTGCAATGCCTGCTGGCTTTGACTGCTCAATCTCTGGTAGAAAGAAGTCTGTAATCTACCTCTATAGGTGTCTCTCCCTCTCTGATCCCCTCCCTCTCAAGAGACCCTCTCTATGTCTACGAAGCTCCAGCAAGTATAATCCAAGGCATCTCTAATCCTGGTATCTCATAACTCCAGAAAGTGGTCTGAAACCCTCTTTAAACAGGCAGTGAAAACGGCCTCGTATCTCATAATATACTGGACAGTGACATATGTAATGTAACTCTGTCTCTGGCTCCATCTAGCATAGCTGACAAATCCTGGCCTCAGCTGGTACTCCTCTGAATTTGCCAGTCTCTCAATCTCTAGCTGGTGTGAGGATGTGCACATCTGACCAATAGCACACCGTACCCCATGAGAAAGATGAGTATCCATGTAGCTGGGTCTAATCACAAACCCATCCTGCGTGAGCTGGAGAAGATGATCTCTATAGAAAGCCATCTTCGCACCAAGCTCGTGTGTCGGCTGTATCCATGTCCTCCTAGTGTCCAGCTGAATCAAGTCCTGCCTGATAAGTCTGGTAATCTCTGCCCGTGTGAGAGAGAGGGAGGGTGCATCCAGGGAGTACTGAAATGGAGGTAGCCTGTCCATACTAAAGCCATGCAGCTAGAACCAAGCTGTCATCTGTGCATACCAACATGATCCGTATCCCTGTGATGCCAACTGTCATGAAGACTCTAGGGCTAAGCGAGCATATCTGTCTCTAGGGAGAGCCCAAGTGCTATGTATAAAGGAGACTGATCGAGTGAGTGCCTCTACTACTAATGGGGGGGCAGCCATCTCTGCATGGATAATATCATGTGGTACGGAGGCCTTGGCCCTAATCATCCGGGAAATCATAGAAACCAAGGGCCTCTCCATACGTCTCCATCCATCAGTGCTACCAGCTCGGCTGTGGTGATCCACTGAGGGTCCCCATATCTCCACTCCATACAACATGGCTGAAGTGACCAAAGTGTCAAAGAGCCAGAGCTTTGTTCGAGGTTCCTGAAACTGAACCTGCGAACACATCCTCTCTAGTCTCCCCAATGCTGTATAAGCTCTGGTCAATCTGGTCTCCGCTACTCTCCTGAAGGAAAATAGTGGGCCACTAAAAACCACACCAAGGTAAGTATATGCATCTGTATACTCCATTGTCTCCTGACCATATGTAAAGGTGGGTACTGACCTCCTAACCCACTGTGCTGTGGTGTTAAACACCATCACCTTGGTTTAACCAGGGTTAACAGACAATCCACTGTCCTATGCAAACGTGTGCAATGCATCCAAATGACGCTGCATCCCCTTTGGAGAATCTGAGATTAGCACAATATCATCAGCATACAATAACAGCAGAATCCATGTCCCTGCTAGCTGTGCTCCTCTGTCAACCTCCCGCTCTACATAGTCTGAAACCTCATCCACGTACATCCCAAATAAGGTGGGAGAAAGGGTGCATCCCTATTTCACCCCAATAGTGGAGTGAACCATCTCAGATATACCCTGAGTAGTACGTACCTGCCCCACAACTATCCTGTATAAAGCCATGATTCCCTAAATCAGCTCTGTGGGCACTCCCTTCTCCTGTAGTCTCTGCATCCATCAGTGCTGTGTCAAAAGCTTTGCAGAAATCCACAAAGCAACAATAAATCCTCTTGCCATATAATCTGCCCTCCTCAATAATAGCTCTGAGTGTCAAGATATGGTCAAGAGTGGAGAAACCTCTCCTGAACCCTGCCTGCCCTGATGCACGTATGCCCTCTCTCTCTGCCCATCTACTCAACTCCTGCTCAAGAATAGATGCATATAATCTAGCCAATGTGTGACCAATCATGATGGTACGATAATTCCCAGGAAGCATGGGATCCCCTGACTTGAAGATAGGCACAATTGTGGACATATTCCAAGTCTCAGGAAAACCCTCACACATGGCTCGGTTAAACATCATAGCAATAAGCTCTACAAGCATATCTATGGCATGACTAAAGTGTTCTGCTACCAAACCATCATGATCATATGCTCTCCCATTCCTCATCCTGTCAATAGCTTTCCTTACCATCTCAGCAGTAAAGAAAGCACATGTCTCTGGGCATGGCTCTGATGGGTCTTGCAGTGGCAGCTGTCTTGTTGCTGCTGTTGTGTACAGGGATGCTGCATACTCACCCCAAATCTCTGTGGAAGTTATGGCTGGTGATGGTGAATGCCCATGGAATAGTCTCCATGCCTCGCCTGAGTCCTGACTCATAAATAGCTGATACAAATCCCTCTCCAACTGAGCAAGATAAGCCCTCTTCTTCCGTCGCACTAGGTGTCGGAAGGTAATCCGCGGAAGGTAATCCGTGGGTGACTGTCTGTGAGTGGTAACACCCATGAGCACCTCCCTCTGTAATCTGATCCTCATGTCTCTGCACTCCTCATCATACCAACTATTCTGGGGCATGTTCCCAGATCGTCTCCGTGTAGGCTGATCCTTGGAGAACTCCCAAATGTCATCATCCAAAATAGAAAAGGGAGACTGCCCGCTAGGTGATGCATACACTGATGTACTAGGAGCAAAATAGCATATAGCAATGTAGAGATATCTGCCCGTCTCTGCCCTCAATCTAACCCACATATAGCAATGTAGAGATATCTGCTCGTCTCTGCCCTCAATCTAACCCACATGTACCTAGCCTGCTCATCTCTGTGGACTATATGTATCAGTGGCTGTAGCTCCTCTCTAAACAATACTGCCACTCCTTCCGAGCCCAGTCCTCTATGCTTTGAACGAGTCTCCTATCTACAAGCTGTCTCATATCAGTATCCACTAACATGTGGCATGGATTGTCCAGGAGCCTGATGCATCTCACAGTAGAAGATGATGTCCCTCCCAGTGAAACTATCCTCAAAAGCCCCCCTACATCAAGGCATAGAGATCCATTACAATTCCAAGTAGCAACTTTGAGTGTAGTCCCATAGGTCTCGCGCCATCATGAAGAACGCCTCTCCATAATCATGAAGAGCGCCTCTCCATAATCACCACTCTACCATCTCTATAGAAGGCCACTTTCCCTTTCTCTCGAGCTGCCCTTATCTCTGGCATAACTTCTTTCATGTGGGCAAGTTGCATCCAAACAATGAAGCCAGAGTGATAATTCCACCACAAATGTTGATCCATGGTAACTCTGTTTTGAGTTTGGTAGAATGGGTATACAATGATCTTTAGAGAGTAGAGGATTATGCATGCTTCTTCAAAGACCGTGCTATTCTTGCAACACGAAATCTAAAGGTTGATGAGATCAATGAACTAGTCTTGAGTGCATTGCTCGATCTTGAAAGAGAATATCTCAGTGTAGATTCGATTGTTTCTTCCGAGAATGACGCAATATTGTATCCAATTGAGTACTTGAACAGTTTAAACTTAGGTGGTGGTTACCCTCCTCACCGCTTACTTCTAAAGATTAATGCTCTTATCATGCTGCTCCGTAATTTGGACCCTCGACGGAGACTTTGTAATGGTACCAGATTGATATGTAAGCAATTTAACTCAAAGATAATAGAAGTAGAAATCATTACAGATACAAACATTGGAGACATAATCTTTATTCCCAGGATAACATTTATACCTACTATGCTTCAATTGCCTTTTGACATGAGAAGGAGATAATTTCCTATAAGGTTAGCATTTGGTATGTCAATAAATAAGTCCCAAGGACAAACATTGAGTGTATTAGGACTTTATCTGGCCACACAAGTATTCACACATGGACAATTGTACGTTGCTATGTCACGTGTTAGATCATCTGATGCAGTGAAAGTGTGTGTAAAGCATATTGTGGAATACGAAAGCAGTATAGAAGGTTCAAATGAAGTCTTCACAACAACAACCAATGTTGTTTACAACAAGGAGGTTTTGCAAATGGCATGCATAAGAACGTAAATGTAAATGGTAGCTTACAAATGCTAGAGACTACATTTACATATATCTCTGTATCAATGAAGTAAGCATTTGAATATGGAGAATGTTTGCAAAGATGTGACATGTGCAATCTATGTTTGCTTCTGGCTTGTTTTTATTACTTGCTTGGCTCAAGCTACTACTGAACACGCACACACACACACACACACACACACATATAGAGAGAGACCTTAAAGTCTTATGTAAATTGATATCAAGGGTATATTGCTTAGGATGGATGTGGCAAGGAGATCATTTTTATGGTGATGGACAAGATATTGAAGGTAAATTTTTTTAACGGTTGCTATAATATAGGTATTATTGTTTTCTAAAATCTATTTAATATTCATGGCTCAATTGTAGACCCTCCATTTTGGAAAGAACAAGTAACACCATCTCTAATTATCAAGCTATTCGAGAGCACCAATTTTTTACAATATATATAGAAACTTCCTTTTCATGTAGCTTTTTGTGTATAAATTTATATTGTTATTGATACATTCTTTTTGCAACATGGAATCTCTTTATTTTTTAGAACCCAGATTATTGCTAGGTTTGTATGGTCGAGACACTTACACGAGAGCTTTGGGCTCCTTGGAATTTACAATCTAAGATTGCGGATCAACTTCATGTACATGTAATGTTTGTGGACTATGAAAAGCCTGATAAGTTAGATTTTCGGTGCATAGGCACTGGACAATAGGCACTGGACAATATAGAATTTTTCAATTTGTTGTCTACAAGCCTATTCAAACGCCATTCGCCTCAAATATTGATCCACCAAATGAGTTTTGTAAGGTTTTATCCTTATCCTTCTTTTTTTCTTCGAAGATTATATCTTTAATAGCTAATGTTTTTATCTTAAATATATTTTGCCAGGTGGAAGCGAGGAGTATAGGCTTCCAAGGAGAGATAATCCAATTGCCCGAAGATTGTTTTAAAGCCGTGTTCAGGTGTGTTAAGATTGTCAACATTTTATTGGGTTGGAATGTTAGATATGTATTTATATTCCAAGTGTCGAGTCAAAAAATATAGATGTATATATATTTTTTGAGAGAGACATGGATGTATATATATTTTTTGAGCTCACTTTTCAAATTGTACACATCGATTTTGTAAGCAGAAGATGGCTCTGGTGCGATTTCTCTTCAATAGCAGCAGAAGACGCAACAGCACATGCAGAAGCTTTAATGGCCAGCTATGGCAATGCCGCATGTTCGCATCATCAACAACATCAGAAATAGCAGCAGAAGCTCCCATGGCCGCTGATTCTCCTGCTGCTGTCGCTTCGGTTCCGCGGGTTTGGTGTCCCTCCCTGCACGACTTCACACGCAACTGGTTCCAAGTAAGCCCACACCTTTCTTCTTCATCTCTCGCCTTAACCAGGTTGGAGTGTAACATGTATCACTAGTAATCCTGACCACTTCATGCTAGGCTTCAGATTAACTGAGCCAACAGGGTGCCCTCCTTGAGTGCCCCCTCCTGTTTTACAAAGCCCTTTCCTACTTCATCGTTTGACATATCAATGCCCTTTCCTTATGTCATGTACCATGCCATCCACCATGTATCGTGCACCATTTGTCATACTTAAGGCCCCCTTCTTATGTGTCCTATCATGTGTCATGTGTCGTGTATGGTTTGTCGTATTTAAAACCCTTTCCTTGTGCATGCATCATGTACCGTGTATTATTTGTTTTGTAGCCATTTCCTTATGTGTCATTTCCCATTTACCATGCATGACTAGGCTTGATTTTTGACGGGCACCCTTGCCCTTCAAAATTGACGGGTTTGGTGAAATTCAGCAAGTTATTTTTGTATAGTGTATTTTTTTGAAGGGTTTTTAAAAATTCTGCAAGTATTTAACGACCAAAATGCTCAAAAATAGGCATGACGCCCTGTCAAAAAGCAACTATGCATGCATCATGCATCATTTGCCACATTTTGTCACATGCCATTTATTGTGGTTTTATACGTTCATGTACAAAACCATACAGACTAAAATTTCAAAAACCCTAAAATTGCTCCAAAAATCCTAAAAATTGTTTTTTGGAGGTTTTTATCAAGGGAAAAATATTAAAACGGCTTTTATATCAGTTTTTCTTGCCAAACAGAGCTTTTCCATGGTTTTCTTCATCGACAAGGCTGTAGGAGTTGTGAGATTACTCATGGGATGAGCGAGTGATTCTCGGACTCGGACTTGGATTCGGATTCGGATTCAGATTTGGATTTGGATTTGGATTTGGATTTGGATTTGGATTCATTGGATTTGGTATTAGCCTAGTGAGAGATACTTGTGGGTCATCCTCGTGGTGTGCCCGGCATAAGAGATCTTGTGCCTCGACATCGACATCGACTTAGATATCCTACATTGCCATGTATTGATCTTGGCTAGCGTGCCTGTGGTGGATTGTTTCTAAATAAATTCCTGAAAGGGGACGGGGCTTGTTTCCTGCTGAATGTGGTGTATTGTGCAAGATCCTTATTTCCTTCTCTCTCTCCCCTCTCTCTCTACGTCTTTATCTCTTGGACGCGTGGTTGAGTCTGTCACGGCACGCCTTGCTGGGCTTACAGTGGTATCAGAGTAGGATTTCTCTTGAAGAAACTTTCTTGGGGTGACAGAGCCATGTCAACAGTAGAGGGAAACCAAGGGCTTAATGAAGGGAACAAATATGAAGCCGATCTATGATTTCAGGATGGGAACCAGGTTCCTCGATCCATTACTCATGAGACTTTGGCCATGTCATCAAAAGAGTATCATTGACTTTCAGCAATTCAGGCAATTTCTCAGAGACCGAGAATTCCTTGCTTGGAGAACTAAGAGAGAACAAGACCAAAGAAGGGCTCAAATGTTTGAAGAATTCATCAAGGAAAGAGCCACCGAGCCAAAGGAGTTGAAGTTGCCAAAGCTTATCTTCGTACCAAAGGAGTCACCATTGCAGAAGAATCTAGAGCTACCCGTTCTATTTCTCATGGAGGAGACACGGAAGCTACTCCTAGGTGTGCTATCTCAGATGCCGCTTCTTCGAGACATGTAAGGGAAATAAGGGACATATAGCTGCAAATTGTCCCGACAAGCCAACACAAGAAGCCAGAGAGATCGGAAGGTCATCAGATTGACATCATGCCAAGAAGTTCATCAAGAGGATTATAGTGGATGTTAGCCCATTTCATGTTTCGACAAATAAAGCCGTGGAATCTTTGTGCATCAAAGCTGAAACAGAACCCTTTTGAAGCATTAAGACTTTATGCTAGCAAAGGACAAGTGTTGGTTATTCTATATCTTTTTGACGAGATTGCATTGGAGCAATCTTGAACCAAGAAGGTCATGGTGTGGCCTATGAACGTCAAAGACAACAAGGTAGCAGATGCGTTATCTTGAAGTTCCCTAAGCCATGCGGTTTCTATGGGTTACCATATGGATTTTACTTTGATGAAGGATCCTTCTGCTACCAAAGAGGATTTCAAAGATGTTTTGTAACAGATTGCAGAACAGAAATTTGGTGACTTTGTATGTCATCAAGTAGGGTTTTCTTATGATGCAAACCAAGGTTATGTGACACAAGGAATTGAGGCCAAAGTAATGGAAGAGTACCATGCTTCTCGCTTACATGTCATCAAAAGAGTATCATGACTTTCAGCAATTCAGGCAATTTCTCAGAGACGGAGAATTCCTTGCTTGGAGAATCAAGAGAGAACAAGACCAAAGAAGGGCTTAAATGTTTGAAGAATTCATCAGGGAAAGAGCTACCAAGCCGAAGGAGTTGAAGCTGCCAAAGCTTATCTTCGTACCAAAGGAGTCACCATTGCAGAAGGATCTAGAGCTACTTGTTCTATTTCTCATGGAGGAGATAGGGAAGCTACTCCTAGGCATGCTATCTCAGATGCCGCTTCTTCGAGACAGGTAAGGGAAATAAGGGACATATAGTTGTAAATTGTCCCAACAAGCCAACACAAGAAGCCAGAGAGATCAGATCATCAGATTGACATCATACCAAGAAGTTCATTAAGAGGATTATAGTGGATGTTAGCCCATTGCATGTTTCGGCATTGCATGGGGCATAGAGACACCTTGACTACACTTCAAGCTTGGAGAGCTACTTCTATTGGCCTACTATGAGAAAGGACAATAAGCTTTATAATCAAGAATGTTTTGTTAAAAGGTCAAAGTTTGATCGACAAAAGCTAGCAGGATTATTGCACCCATTGAATGTTCTATGGGAGAGTATTGTTATGGATTTTATCTTTGGATTGCCAAAGTCAAGGAATGATGGTATATGGATCTCTTCAAGAAACCAAGAAGATCAACTGTGTATGTTATCAGTTGGACCTTTCATATCACTGGAGGATATATAATGCCTTCCATGATAGTTTATGGAAACCATGTACAGGGTTACCCCCAGAGGAGGCTGTATTGAAGGATCCATAAGGGATGGAAGAGCCAGAACAGATTGTGTTTCATTCTGTGAGAAAGAGAGGAAAGACGTGGTCAAAAAGTTTTTCTTGGAAATGGATGTGAAATGGATGCTAGAGAAGTACTTTAAGGACTATCCAGATATACTGAGTTTATGAGGAAGTGGTTGGTTCAGATATATTTGAAGTACAAGTATATCGATGTCTTGCGATCAAGACAGATTCAAGAGGGAGGGATTGTACCTCTAGCCCTCTTTAGTCCAATATATATATATTGGATTGGAATTGATCATTATTCTGCTTATAATGATTACTTGGACATGCTCTAGTTTGGGTGGCAATGATGCCCGATAGTCCAAGAAGCAAGATTTTGTCAAAATATGTAGCGAAAATGATAACCTTCCAACACCCTCCCTCGATTCGAGCTTCGCAAGCCATTGAGGCACGCTTGAGCCGCCCAGGACTACACACGCCTGAGCCGCCCAGGACCACACATGCCCGAGCTCTGATACCATGTCAAAATATGCAGTCAAAATCACCAACCTTCCAAAACCCTCCCTCGATTCGAGCTTCGCAAGCCACTGAGGCGTGAGGGGGTCTTCCAGGACCACACATGCTTGAGCCGCCTAGGACCACATGCACCCGGGCTCTGATACCATGTCAGAATGCGTAGCGGAGGACCACTGAGGCGTGAGGGGGTCTTCCAGGACCACACATGCTTGAGCCGCCTAGGACCACATGCACCCGGGCTCTGATACCATGTCAGAATGCACAGCGGAAGACTAACACACATAGGAGACGCATCACCATCGAGCTCCACGAACACCCCCAATGGGCACTGCAGCATCCCTCCACCGGGCTCCCATCTCCCGGTGAGCTGCCTCCTCCCAAAACACCGGCCGGAGGAGATGACTATAAGTGACAAGGTGCCACTCTAGCCTATATATGGCTCTTCAACTTCCCATGCTTCCACTTATGGGATAATCCAAGGCACCTTCTAGCCATAGATCACAAGCTCGAAATTGCCAACCTTCCAACAGATTTGTATTTGGGTGGCAACGATGCCAGATGACCCATTGGACGGCAACGATGCCCAAACAAGATTTGTATTTGAGTGGCAACGATGCCAGATGATCCATTGAATGACAACAATGCCAAAATGAGATTTGTATATGGGAGGCAACAGTGCCAGATGACCCATTGACGGCAATGATGCCAGATATCTTGGACTTCGTAGTCGGGCGGTCATTGCGACTAGATGGCCCAGATGACTATTGGATTTCGCAATCGGGCGGTCATTAAGACGAGATGGCCCAGATAACTGTATTGGACTTCGCAGTTGGGTGTTCATTGTTGTGACCAAATGGCCTAGATCACTGTATTAGATTTCATAGTCGGGCAGTCATGGCCCAAATGACTATGCAAGAATTCTCGGGCGGTCCTAGCGCCAGATGGCCTTGAGCGAGAGTCTGAGCGGTTTCCCTCGAGAACTAGATGGCTTTCGATGAAACCAAACAGGACAATCCATGAACAAGAGGATCATTACTTGTGCATTGTATACTGATGTATGTTTGAATTTCTTTGACTTTGTGTGTTGTTTTTGTTGATGTGTGGACAATGCTTGGATTTATGGCACGTGATAGTCCACCAGGCTCCAAATTACCTAGCCAGTACCTAGAGTACCTAGTACACACAAATGATGCATACTTGTTTGTTGACTAGCTTCTGTGTCTAGTTTTTGCAGAAGGTAAGTATGCATTTATTATATCTAACAAATGTGACAGGTCTTGAAGAAGTACAATCAAGAATAAAGCTATTGTCACCATTTGGTCCATCTCCATTTCTCGAGCCACTTCTATGGGACTGTCACTCCATAGAGCGGCCAGATTTGTGCCATGTTCACATGGGGCCAGGCCATGGGGCCAGGCCAGTGCCCCATGTGAAAGGGCTAGTTTTATGGTGTCACATGGATGGGAGCCAGATCAGTGCCACCCGTGTGCAACCAGTGCTGCGTCACATGGACGGGAGCCAGTTTCGTGTCACCCGTGTGTGATTTGCTTCGTGCTATATGGACGGGAGCCTGTTGGTGCCACCCGTGTATGGCCAGGATGGTGTCTTACCTATTGGATTGTCAATCCATAGGAAGACCATGGCATTTATTTATATTTGTCGTGCCAGTTTTGTGCCCAACAGGAACCTCTTGTACAAGTTTCATGAAAGGGAGATTTCATCCATTATTTGTGCACATGCATTTATGCCTACATGCATAAATTTGTTTTTGCATGACTTGTTTGTGTGTGTCTGCCTGTTATTCCGTGCGAGTACACTGGACGGGGACGCCCGTGGAATGCTGTTTGCTGACTTGGTGGTGTGGCGTGTGAACAGGTGGTAAGTATTTTCATTTTATCCTTTTTAAAAGGTAAAATCCATAAACTAGAGTAAACCTTACTTTTTAGAAGGCAATGTGTTCACACACAGTTAAAAGAAGGGCTGGACATTTTCTAGTGTGGGTGCCCATAGTATTAAATGGGTATTAAGGTTTTATAACCTTTGATAAAGGCTTTTGCATGGAACATTATTGGAAATTTCCCACGTGTGGTGGGTTGGTGGTTTTTTCTCTCTGCATCGCCTTCTTACGGTTGCTGTACCCACCTCCGTGTTGCTGCTGTACCCGCCTGCTGCCCACGCCTCCTGTACTTGTTGCTATACCAGGCTTGTACTTGCTGCTGTACAGTACCCGCCTGCTGTACACCAGGCTTGTACCTATTGCTGTACAGCACCCTCATGCTCATTTACTGCCTTGGGTACCTGTTGTACCTGCTGGCTGCCCACGTGTACCTGACCAGTACTTGTTGTACTTGCAACTATTGGCTGCCCACATGTACTTACTGGCTGTCCATATGTACCCGTTGTACCTGCTTGCTGAATTCATTGTACTAGCTATACAAACAGTACCTGTTGTACCTACACGTGAAGTTCTTGATGTGCTGGATTGTACCTACTACAAATTGTACCGGTTGTATCTGGATTGTACTCACCGTGCCAAGTGCTCTCATATTTTTCTCATTTGTGTAATTTTAAAATTTGTTAATTAAAATTCAGAGAATTCTTTAAGTTGTGTAGTGCAGGAGCAAAGCATGTATATGCTGACCATGCTCATGAATGTTCTTCCTAGTGTGGTCAGTATATGCCCTTGTGTGGTGTTGTTAACCACGCTCTCAGAGCTTCTGAGAGCCAGTGAAGGTTTGACTCACCAGGGAACTTGGGAGCAAAGCTCATTGGGGAGAACCAGGCCACACTCCCTCCGCCGCCGCGGTGTACGGGCGTGCCTGTTGGTGCATGGTCTCGGAAGACCAGTGAAAGGCAGGTGTCCCCAGTGAAGGTGGGAATGAGCTTATGATTTGGGGCTATTCCGACGAACACCTCTTCATCGACTTGAACCAGTTTTATTTGGTTGTTTTCACTCCCTTGTGGAGAAATCTGACCTGTCAGGCCCGTGACACTTGTATAAATATAAATACTCCAAGAAATACAAAAAGTATTGAGGGGGGGCTGGCTCTTTTCGGCCCCAATGCTGGTGTCATTTGTATTTTCAGTATTTCCAGTATTTGTGTTGATGATGTTGTTTCCATTGTTTAATAACAGTTAAATTAAGTGTTCTAAATATGTGTATATTGTCTTCCGATCTGTAGCCCTCTTGTAGGGAGCGGTCACAACTATTGGTCAAAGAAAAGGCATTGAGATGTTGCCAGATGAGCAGATGACACCACACATATGGGAAAAGACAAGATGCAGAAGCTCATCTTCTCCATCATCATCAAATTATGGAGTTTTTCATCATTGTCCACTGATTCAGAGTGCCTCCATTAACTGCAATGCCATGTTATCACCTATCCATATGACAGTTGACTATGGATACGTAAGCTGTACGAAACTGTACAGACATGTACGAAACCATATAGACAAAAATTTCATAAACCCTACAACTGCTCCAAAAGTCCTAAAAATTGCTTTTGGAGGTTTTTTATCGCCCGAAAACCATTAAAACAGGTTTTATATCAATTTTTCTTACCAAAAAGAGCTTTTCCATGGTTTTCTTCATCAACAAGGCTGTAGGAGTTGTGGAGATTACTCATGGGATGAGCAAGTGATTCTTGGACTTGGACTTGGACTTGGACTTGGATATGAACTTCGACTTGGATTTGGATATTGGATATTGGATTTGGTATTAGCCTAGTGAGAGATACTTGTGGGTCATCCCCGTGGTGTGCTCGGCATCAGAGATCCTGTGCCTCGACATCGACATCGACTTGGATATCCTACATCCGCATATTTGTTTGTTTTCTATTCATTGATTGTATTGATCCTGGCCAGCGTGCCCGTGTGGCTTGTTCTTGAATAAATTCCTGAAAGGAGGCGGGGCCTATTCCCTGCTCAATATGGTGAATTGTGCAAGATTCCTATTCCCTTCTCTCTCTCTCCCCCCTCTCTCTATATCTTTATCTCTTGGACACGTGGTTGAGTTTGTCACTGCATGCTTTGCTGGGCTTACAACACATGACTTCGATTCCTCAAGTACCATCTCAGTACTTGGAACAGCCTGTTCCTATGACAAGTTTCTGGTATTGATCCTAATCTTTACTCTGCTTTTTCTCAATACTCACAGCCATATCATCAATATATGGGCTATGTATAGCTTCCTCTGCCGTCTGGACAACCATCACCTGTTCCTCAACCTCCTACATCTCCTTTTGTGGATTCTCTCTATTCCATTGTGCTTGATTTAGAGAGATAAATAGTAGAGCTACACTCCCAATCTCCCCAAGCTCTGCTAAATTTGAACCTTAACCACCTAAATTCGCCTACTTTTCCTAATCCCAGGACTCCCCTAACCCCAAGGTTTAGTGCTAGATACGTAACATTCCTCCACACTTTCGACATTTCCACTCTTGGAAATCTAAATGAAGGAGAACCCAGCTATGTGCATCAACTGTCTCCAAAATCAAATTTATACCTATCTATCAAATCCACATAGCCATGTATCAACAAACCAGCTCACCTTAAGTTGTTGTTCCTCTAGCAATGACGATGGGAACAATTGGCACACAGTCTTTATCATCCCAGAACAACAACCGGTTCCAAATATGGTATCGATTACCTTCTACCCTAACAAGTGCAATGATCCCCAAGTCTTCGTCTAAATCAACAGGGCTCCCTGCCTAGACCTACTGCCAATATCGAATGAAATTCCCATTGGCCTAGCATAGCCCTCTCAAGGAATCATACAAGTCAGCACAAAACACAGTTAAAGATTCACCCACCCAATCCTAGCAACCCCATCCAAATTACCCTTCCAATTTTCTTGTCAAGCCTTGCATAACACTATATACCGCATGGTTACCATGAAATGCATTTCAGTCTTGAAACGTTGACATGCATTTCGCGTTTCATGAAACCTTGAAACATCATTTCTAAAACACCGTTTCGTGTTCTCAATTTCAAGTCTCTCTCTCTCTCTCTCTCTCTCTCTCTCTCTCTCTCTCTCTCTCTCTCTGTGTGACCACTGGCTAGAGTCATGGACTATTGTGATCAGAGATGCTTGGGTTTTTATCTCCTGGAGATTCGCAGGCTCAGAGAGTCCATTATCAGGAGCAGACGCCCAACTGGCAGGGAATCCACACAGAGACAGATTACTGACTTCTTGAGAGGGACTACCCGAGAGGACACACAGTCGACAGCCCAGCAGCAGCAGCAGGCAGCAGGCACCCCATGGGACTCTAATTGAGAGAGCTATCCAGTTGGGTAGATCCAGACGCCTGAGGGTTCGCGAATCCTCACATCGGGGACGGTGCCTACACTGGAGGATTCAGAGCATCATTGCGAGGCATCGGGCTCATCCGACCAGGCATCTCACTATGGCAGATATCTAGGCCATCCGGCAGAGACCCATGCTAGAGCTCTTAGGATGATTACCACTCCAGCCATATACTGTTGTACTCACTGTCACTTTTGTACTCCCCCATATTCATGTATTCATGTACCCATGTACTCATGTACCCCATTTTGACTAGTAGCATTAGCTTCCGTGTGTATGTTGTGTGAATTTTCCTTTTAAAAAAAAGGTCTAAGGGTTTTTCAAACCTTGTTTCTTTAATATTTTGAGATTACAAAACTTATTGAAGAATACTTATAGTTACAATCATTTTAACCATATTTGGGGCTTTTGAGCCTATTTGTTATGTCAAAAGTTTGAGATTATATACTAGAAAAAAATTATGATGGCGTGTGTGTGTGTGTGGGATGATGATGATGATGGCACAAGCTAGTCTCAATGTAGATTCATGCCCACCTGCTGGTGGGGGTGGGATGTTGTGGGCCTCAAACATCCTTTTCGAGGGCCCTAGGCATCTTTTTGAGCACGTTGAGTTCGGCCAAGACTTTGTGTGGTGCGAGATCTGAATAATAAAAGACAAATGGAAGCCCCACCATGCAAAGCTTTATCGTAACTTATTGCAAGCTAACATGCACTATGGTGTGTGATTTGGAGAAAGAGAGAAACACATAGACACAAAGAGAGAGAGAGAGAGAGAGAGAGAGAGAGAGAGAGAGAGAGAGAGAGAGAGAGAGAGAGAGAGAGAATAATAAACTCCACCATAATCTAGTGACAATATCTAAAAAAAATAAAATTCAGCTCGCAAGATATTCTTAGAAGCTCGCAAAAAGGATTCCCTCGAGTATGCCATAGCTCTATGTCACTCATAGCACATGTGGCAGTAATTGAACAAGCATTATGTGCCAATGTCTCATACATGTCTAACTTATAAAAACCCTGACATAATGTACATGAGGCAATGATGGTCATTGTCTACAAATCTACTAGCTAGGCCTACCTGGCAATGGTAGAGAGATTGACATCAAGTTCTTTTTAATCTCACACAAATAGGACTTCTGGGAGAGTGATTATCCCCCCACCATTTGTAGTAATGGTGGCAACCTTAGAAACTCTTTTAATTTTATATGAGGAGTTGCTTGAACATGGGATTGTGCCTCCTTGAATAGCAGACTCAAGTGAGAAAAACAAACCACACTAAGAAGTAATGTGCTTGTGAGCACCACTATCAAAATAACAAACATGTTGATCTATCACCACCACTGACATGCATGTATCATGGATAGAAGGGTCTTACACACCCATCAATCATCTTGTGCATATTTTGTTGTCTCCTTCTTTCCAACACTTGGTATTGATGCATCAACCACACAGCCATGCCCAACCCTTTCTTCTTCTCCTTCTCAGGCCTTTTTCTACATTCATTAATTTAATGGCTTGGTTTTTGCCAAAACAATAATTGCATTTGCCTTTATTCTTAGGCCTTTTTCTACATTCATTTATTGTTTTGGCCTGGCTGCCAAAACAATAATTGCATTTGCCTTTCTTCTTAGACTTACCACCACCCTTATGGGCATTTTTTCTAGAAGACCCGTTTGATTTTCCCTTTGGCCTGTAGCCACACCTGTGAGAAAGCTTTACCTTTATCTTTTTGACTCGTAGATGCCTAATCTCCCACACATATACTAGTTCAATTTTGCCAAGATTGCTCTTCTTGCAAAGATCCATGTAACTAACTCATCAAACATAAGGGAATTAGAGTTACTGTTCATCATAAGTTGAAGTGTGGATGCAAAACCCTCATATGAATCTAATAAAGCTATGAGAACAATAGACACCAACGAGCTGTTCGGATATGCCTCATTCATTAATACATGCAAGATGCTCTAGGATCTTTAATCCTTATAAGAAAATCATGCATACTTAACCTACTTGGGAATATTACATAAAACAATATGAGTAAGAATGCTCTTTTTTTACGAGCACCAATGCATGTGATTATGCATCCTTGCCATCCCACCTAGCTTGTTCTACTATGAGAGGTGTAGAGGTGGATGCCACAAGTACATATGAAGGACCAATATTGCCATCCAAAGTATTTGTACTATCCTGCATTGGCGAGATAGGGTGCGCCTCAATTCCAATAATAACATTCCAAATCCCTTGGGTAACCAATTTTATATGATGTATCATATAGGACCACAACTGGGTAGTTAGTTCCCTCAAGCTTGTCCTTAATGAGAAGCATCCCAAATACATCATTGCCTACCATTTCAATTGTTGTAAGTAACTACTTTGACACAAAATGAAAATATTCCAACCTGTAGTACTCTCAATGCCCATTAAATGCATCAAAATGCAACCAAGATGGCTAGCAGGACATATCACATATGCCGAAGAGACCTACAAAGTGTACGAAAAATGGCAATGTAGAGGGTAGAAATGTTATTGGCACAAGGATGAAAAAGTTGATGACAATGCTGATGAAGCTATTGATATGAGCTCAAAGACATGATGTTGATGACGTTTAAGAATATTTGCACACAAAATTTATGTTGTCGTTTACTACACTGCAAAAAACCTGAAATTTAACAAAGACAGTTCTAACAAACATTCCCCTAGGATGTCTTCATGAGAGTGAGCCTCGAAATGCATGTGAAATGGCCCGAAAGTTACCAATATTGCTATTTTGTTAATAACAAACTATAGGGTATTTACCTTCTCCACCTAAGTTATGAGACAATCAAGAGAGAAACTCGAGAAGTGATGATGAGAGGAGAAAATGATAGAGGCAAGAGCCAAAAAACCTACAGCACTGATACTAATTGTTGGAGTGGAGACAAAGGCAGTAACACACACATAGATGCAGCAACAACCATAGATATAGAGAATAACAACACTCAAAGTAGATTAATGTGAATAAGTGAAGTACAAGTGAAGTGACATGATAAGGTCACTTACACACTCACTCATAAGAGTGTGAACACATGCTTGGGGGAAAAAACCTCCTAAGGAGGGAAAAAGCACCCCAATCCATTAATAAGCCTTACATCAGTACCATTTAAATGGCTATAGGTTAGGGTGAATCTCTGAGGGTGGATTTGTGTGGTGGTAGGATTGTGGACAAGGGCAACAGGTCTAGGCTGCAAATCTGGGCTATGGTAAGGTAGGTAGGGCACACTGGCTTAAGAGGGGTAAGAGGGCTTGGCCAGAGGGGTACAAAAATGGGTAGCATAGGGTTAGGGGCGGGTCTATGCTTTTGCAATAGAGCTAGGGAACAAAGTACCACTGTAATGTAGCTAGGTAGGGAGCATACAATGCAAGGTTGGTGATGTATGGTGTGCAGTAGAGCATTTGTGCACTTTTCTAAATAGTTCTATGTGTGCATGCAACACACGGTAGTGGGGGTAGGTATGCAAGGTAGTGGGTGCATGCATGAAAGGTGGCAAGTGTAGGTGTGTGCTTCGGTTAGGTGGTTTAGAGGGGAGACAAGTGCAAATAGCTTGGGGTGCATCACAAGGCAGGAGTAGTGTGCATTAGCAATTTTTGCTGGGAGTGTAAGGTGACATGTAAGCAAGCGTAAGAAGGTGGATTTATAGGGTGTGTGGGTGTGGGGACATAAGATAGGTTTGCACTAGAGCATGTGTATGGGGGGTGCATAAGGCAAGTTTGCACTAGAGCATATGCGTGTGGTGGGGCACAAGCCAAGTTGGTTACGTATGGATAGAGGGTATCTCTCAAGGGTGGATCTAGGGTTATCTAGGGGACATGTTAGGGGATCATTGGGGTAGGTAATTTTAGGCCAAAATAGTTTTGGGTGTGTAAAATATACATTTTTTGGGGGTATAAAGATGGAGAGAATGAGGGTATTTTAAAAAACAAAATGGGTAGGGGGCACCTAGATAGAGGGCGAGGGTTTGTCAAATGTAGAGGGGGGATTTAAAATGAAGGGAGGGAGGGGGTCTTTAATTTAAAGGGCCAGTGAAGGGGGTCAAAAGAAAATGGGTGAGGAGGGTTTCATGAGAGAGTGTGAGCTCACGTGGTAGACCAAATACATGTCTGTGCAATTTTAGGCCTAGTTTTGCATGTTTTTGGTGGTTTATTGGACTATTTAATGTCCCTAATCTTAATGAAGGGGATTTTTACAAGTAATGAAATGCTTAATGTGATTATTTTTGTTGATTTTATATTGCTATCAGATGCATGAACAAGAAAAAATAACTTTTTACACTCTAATCCACAAAATTGGAGCTCACCCATGATCACTAAGGCTAAATAATCCCTTGGATTTTAATATATGAAATAAAATACAAGAATTTTGGGCAAATGGCCAATATTAGGGTTTTCCCTTCCAAAATTTGCACATAATTCTAATGCAAACAAGATTGAAAGCAAGGTTGAAAACAACACTTCAAACACATTCGAGGCTCCAAAATCATATGCCTTTCCTCCTAACAGACACTCGATGACTATGGTATATTTCCTTACAAAGGCATGTGTTCACACTTTTAATAGTGCTTGTGTATATGCCTAATGCCTATGGGTGAAACCTAGGGCTAATACCACATGGAAAAAGATATCACTTTAGAAATATGCCAAGGTAGCACTTATGTAGTACTACCATGAAAGATCATACAAAGTACCATGTAGTACTGTGTACCATGAAAGATCATGTAGAGTTTATAAAACCATACCATAATTAAGAGGAAACTCCATTTGAATAAAGATAAATGAGTGGAGAGGTCCTATCCACTAAAACATAATAGTTACTAAGATATATGTATGGATATTTACATGAATTTAGAACATATAATAGAGTCACAGAAAGATGACTTAATGAAGAATATATGTCAATATAGAACCAATGTAAACCTCCATGTGAGATAAAAGAAACTACTGCATATATAAATGGATATCCAAATTGTCACATTTGCATGGATGTTAAGAAAGAATATTCATAAAAGAAGAATCATGTCCATGGATTCCAAGATTGGAATCATTACTAAATCCCGTAAATAAGTGTGAAGCTGCATCTTCCATGTCATCAAATTTTGGAGCAATATTAGCATAAAATTTTATGAAACATGATCTTGAGCATTCACTATAAGAACATCACATAGAACACAAGAATCAATAGGAAATTTTTCTTGAAAGGAACATTTTCTTGAACATTATGCAAATCACCAAAAGACTCCAATGCTACATCATAAAATGATAAAGTATCATAATGTAACTTAATGACTAATAATCATCATTAATGATTGATGATTGAATCAATAACTAATGTAGCATCAATGCATGGAAAATTAATGAGTGGATTAGTACCATAAGCATTTGCATCAAGAAGAACATCATCATGTTATATAACTAAAATAAAAAGAGCATCATCAACTGTATGAGTGAGCCACATCATCAAGTAAAACATGTAGCACCTCATCAAGGCATGTATCAACCACACAATAAATGGTGGCTAAAGAACTAAAATCATCATCAACAATATGACAAACATGAACATCAATATTTATCGGCAACATAGCTTGGTGTGTAGCAAAGGTATCCTGTTGGAACTCTCAACCATCACTCCTCATTCCTTGCAACTCTAGCATGTACAACCACTATCTCATCAACTACCCATTGGTGAAACCAATTGCCCAGGTGACTAATGACCTAGAGAGCACCAAACCACATGAATTCATATCCAAGATGGATTTAGGTGTAAGATTCTCATACACATTACTAGAAACTGAGATTTGGGAATTCAATGTAACCCAAGAAACCTTGACGAACATGGCTATGGGCCTTATTTATGCTATTAGCTAGGAGGAAATTAAGCAAGCCATCTCTACTTCCATAGACAAGGAAGAGAAACTTTGAATAGTCGTGGAATGTGTTCAGGATATTGTAGCGCAAGAGAGGCTTAGATAGGGAATCACCATGCCCATGCAACTTCCCGTGACACAGGTTGGGACAAGCAATGTGCGAGGTCCTACCTTGAGTGAGATGGAGACACCATCAATAAGCCATGCTAATCCCACATATATGGTGATGCATGGCTACAACACGATGGACCAAGCCCTGACTACTACTATTGTTCCTCAAGGTTACATAGGACTCCAAGAGTCTACTAGCACCGACTTCACATTCTGAGATCATAGTAGAGAGTTACCCACTCAAGATGTTGCTCTAGCACAAGTCTAGACTCTATGCTATTGGGTACTACACCACTTATAATGATACCACTTGTGACCAACCACGCAACATTGCCCATTAGTTTCATGGCCTTGGTCACAACTATGGCAAACATGGTTGCAATAGTCCCTACAACAATGGCTACAATCCTAGTTAGTACACCCATATCATCTGCTAGGGACATAGAAGGAGGAACCTTCACCTAACATCCTCAATTTCTTGTGTCTTCCTCTACTTTTCCAATGTAACCTAGAGCAAGGGAGACAACCTCACAAATCACTAGACCACTGGCTCCCTTGGCTCATATGTCATCAGTATCTATGGGAATTCCTGTACGACCCCCCACCTATCAAACTCATGTTACTCCTTTGGGATTCATGCCATTATACCCATAGGTAGCACCCTTTTTACCACATGTTACCAATACTTCTAGCATCAGCAGTAGCCCTCCCAACTGATCTAATAGCCTTTACACAAGCATTAGGCAGAGCAATGGGCTGAAAGTATAGAACCAGTCATGAGAGATAATGGACAGAGTAGCTCTGAAAAGGATGCATAAATCGCAAAGCTCACGTACAAGTTCAATGGAGAGGGAGATCCTAGAAGACATCTCAAGGTCTTTAATCAAGTTTGCGAGGCTTTAGGTGAGAGTAATGAGCTCATGAAGAGCAACACCTTTAACCTTACACTAGATGGCAAGATTGGTGATTGGTATCAGACTCTGAGAGTTAAAGAACATCTAAACTTGACTGGGCTTCAAAGGTTATTTCTAAAGTAGTTTGTGTGTGAGGGAGCTTTATGGAGTGTGGCTTCACAATTGCACAAAGCTGAGAGGAAAGAAGATGAGTCAGGTGAGAGATGTTATTAGTTGTCTCAAGCATTTGAACTTTCATTGTGCTCTACACCAGTGCTTCTCCAACAATCAATTGCTTGATCGATTTATCCGACGGGCTTAAACATGAAGATATCCATAATGGTTTGGTCATTAGAGGTATCACCACATGGGAGGACATCACAGCTAATGTCATCCAACTTGAGGATAACTTGATGATAAGGGGAGTCAGAGCTTAAAATTTTAAGTCTATTTTTTGCATTAGCTAGCAGCCTAGCGGTCATAGCACCACCACTGCAAAACCTATAGCTAAAGGTAATACATTAATGGAAATGTCCCACACCACCACTACAAAACCTATAGCTAAAGGTAATACTAATGAATGTCCAATTTTAAGAGCTCATTAATGGTAACTATAGCTTTTGTGGATGCTATGGTCAAGAAGCCCAAGATTGCTGAACACACCTATAGGCTAATGCCAACACAACGAGCCCATAACTAGCCTTGCTAGCACTACCCCACAAACATTAGCCCTAGGCCCTATAACAAATCAAGCAATGGTTGAGCATCCCACACAATAACTCCTATCAAAGGGTATGCACAATACACCCAATGTGCCATTACCTCCACCAGTCTTAAGATCGCAACCATTTCCACTGAGGGGGACACCTCTTAATCAAGTAAGCTTCAAGAAGCCTACTAATTACCAAGAATATGAGGTGGATATTGAACCCATTCCACACTTCTTTGAGGACCCCACAAAGCTTCATCCCAACTATTATGTAGTGGATGGGAGAGGGGGAGTCAAGCCAATTTACAAACTTGCGCAATGGGAAGGGGCCGGGACATTAATGTGACGAGACCCATCATCACACCCCTAAACATGATTGGAATAAGTAATCAAATCCAAAGGCAGATTTTGAAAAATCTACATCACACACCTTTGAATGCTATCACCAGCTTATAAGCTCATAACCAACATGTTCTCGAGCAACGAACTGTGGCCTTGGTAGTAGATTCTAAGAAGAAGAAGGGCCATTATAGAAAAAAGTTGATTAAGAATGGGAAAAAGAAGGAGGCCAAAAAGATAAATCTGGAAATGCCTCAAGAGACAGTCTTCATTCGGGACCTAGATGAGGACTCGGACTCCTTGGACACAAGGGCCAATTCTGAACTTGGCAGGGAGATACCACCCAAAACCAAGAGCATGGGAAAGGAGACCCCACAAGGATCTATAGTTCCTGAAATTAAATCACACATGATGAAATGTGGCCCTTATCCTGACCCCCTCAAAAGGAGATTGAGAAAGTCCAAGAATTTAGTGATTTAGTTACAAAAGCACAAGAGGAGCTGGAATCAAAACGCAAGCTAGAGTCTAAGATACTGTACACCCTAGTACCTTAATGACTACTATTGAGATTCACAAACCCCTAGATGTGCCTAGTGTCATCATGGAAGAGATTGAGGCCTCCACCACTTGTAGTTTAATCTCTGATTGGTTCAAGGGAAAATTACCATATGGAAATCCTGAGCCCGCTTTGAAGATGAATTTTCCAGTCTCACCCACACCTGATCAAGCGTTGTATTGATCTCATCTAATATGTCAACGTGCTTGTAATTTTTGGGTATCCTTAACTGAGTCTCCCTTGAGCCATCCAACATAGTTCTACTCTTCTTAGGCATCCGCTCTAAGTTAACGTTGATGAAGTCCTCAAGTAG
Organism: Cibotium barometz; assembly: GCF_041138505.1. Classification (NCBI taxonomy): domain Eukaryota; kingdom Viridiplantae; phylum Streptophyta; class Polypodiopsida; order Cyatheales; family Cibotiaceae; genus Cibotium; species Cibotium barometz. The sequence goes on from NC_141091.1 coordinate 25,543,810, forward strand.
TGTTCTAGCCATACCAGTGTGCTCAAGGCTTCTTTGGACTATCCCTGTGTTTCCATGTACATGTTGACGCACACCAGCCTCAAACTTTTCCCTGTAGCGGTAAAAGGATGTCTTCGGGATTCCATGCACCTCATACCGTGATTGGCAACAGACACGCATCCCATTAAGTTTAAATTCATATTTAATCTTCTTTGTTTTTGAGTCTTGTAGCCAAGACACAGAGAGCCCATCATATACATAGTTTGTCCTAATTTCTTGAGATCATCCCCAAAAATATTGGCGTATACGCATTATCATGTTGCGATCTGCAAGCTAACAACATTTAACACCATATTGGGGAATATGGGAATTTCTCACAAGTTTGGGACACGTGGTCAAAAGTTTGGATTAACCATAACTTGAACACCACTAATCCAAAATGAGCGCTTTATAGCTCTTTAGATTCCATTTTTCAAGCGCTTTCCAATGATAGGTCATATGATAGGGTTTTGAGAAACTTACAAACATGTTATCCATGTCCCCCTTTTTTAAGTATTAAAAAATGGGAATTGGAAAATTCCCAAATTCACTAATATGGTGTTAGTTGTTTTTACAACAATCAATAGAGGCAACCCTTTGCACTGATTCCATTGACAAATAGAAACTCGAAGTTGGTGATTCTCTCTCTTTTGGAGTTATTTTTATGAAAGTATAGCTTCTCTTTTTTGAGGTTGGGACCTCCTGAGCATACTCAACAGTGTTCTACTCGATCACCTTGCAGGTCTTCAAAGGCTACATAGCGCTGCAATGCAGTATTGTCTAACATTGTAATTTGCTTGATAGGCCACTTAACTAAGTTGATGCTATCCACCTCATAACCATTTCCACTTAATGTACCCTCTTGTGCCCTATCAACAACCACACATACGCAATGCTCATCACCAAGTTCAAAGTTGACATAGTTTTCTGGAAGTACATACAGTATCAAACCCTTGTACATCATCTGGGTGTTGCTCTCATTGCATAAAAGAACATTTTTGCTCTTCCAATACTCTCAAGTGTTCTGATGTCAGACTCTAAAGATGTCATTGGTATAGCATCCACAATTGGAGGTTCCATAGGACCAGCTTGTCCATCTGCATTTTTCATTTGCTCTCCAAAATTTGGAGAATCTCCAAAGGGCATTAACATAACTTTAGGCCAACGGACGGAAGTCCGAACTGCACCTCTTAGATCTCTTGCATCCATAGTTAGAAGGGGAAGCTCTAAATCCTGCACACATTTCTCTACAAACAGAGACACATTCCCTTGACCGATCTTAGACCCACTGTAAAACATCTTTGGATCTGTTCTAGAGATGCAACCAACTCCAACACATTCACTTGCTAGCATCATAAAGACCTTGTCTCTAGGTCGAGCATCCATACCTATCAAATAACATCATAGAGTCAAGAAGAGTAGATTGTGCAAATCTCCAAGGATGAAAACATAATACACTCAATTTTGTTCATAATACTAGGGTATGTTTGAAACGGCTAGAATGGCGTATGTATGTCCCCATTCTTACATGACCCCAAGGCACATAAGTTATGTTGGAAATGGCCATGGGGCATCCAAGAATGGCCCTAGGGCCATTCTTGATGCTCTTCTACATTCAAGAATGGATATGGGGCCATTCTAGCATGGCCTTGGTGGCACCCAACTTTCTTGCATGCTCTTGGACATTGGTGGCACCCAACTTTCTTGCATGCTCTTGGACATCTAAGAATGGCCCTAGGGCCATTATTTTCTTATACAATAGGTGCAAAAATGGTCATGGGGCATCCTAGGATGGCCCTAGGGCCAATCTTGATACTCTTATACATGCAACAATGGCCCTAGGGCCATTCTAGCATAGCCTTGGTGCTACCCAACCTTCTTGCGTGCTCTTGGGCAAACAAGAATGGCCATAGGGCCATTCTTTTCATGCACAACCGGTGCAAGAATGGCCCAAGGGCTATTCTTTCATGGTAAATAAGGTCATTGTTTTGCCTTAAAGGCCTCAAAGAGCATGCAAGATTGACCCTAGGGCATTAAAGCATGGCCCCAGGGCCATTCTTGCATGACCCCAAGACACATAGATCATGTTGGAAATGGCCATGGGGCATCCAAGAATGACCCTAGGGCCATTCATGATGCTCTTCTAGATGTAAGAATGGATATGGGGCCATTCCAACATGGCCTTGGTGGTACCCAACTTTCTTGTATACTCTTGGGCATCCAAGAATGGCCATAGGACCATTCTTTTCTTATACAGTAGGTGAAAGAATGGCCATGGGGCATCCTAGAATGGCCCTAAGGCCAGACTTGATGCTCTTGTGCATGCAAAAATGGCCCTAGGGCCATTCTAGCATAGCCTTGGTGCCACCTAACCTTCTTGCATTCTCTTGGGAAAACAAGAATGGCCATAGGGCCATTTTTTTCATGTACAATAGGCGCAAGAATGGGGCGAGGGCCATTCTTTTCATGCACAACTAGTGCAAGAATGGCCCAAGGGCCATGCTATCATGGTAAATAAGGTCATTGTTTTGCCTTAAAGGCCTCAAAGAGCATGCAAGATTGGCCTTAGAGCATCAAACCATGGCCCTAGAGCCATTCTTGCATGACCCCAAGGCACATAGATCATGTTGGAAATGGCCATGGGGCATCCAAGAATGGCCCTAGGGCCATATTAGCATGGCCTTGGTGGCACCCAACTTTCTTGCATGCTCTTGGGCATCCAAGAATGGCCCTAGGGCCATTGTTTTCTTGCATGCTCTTGGACATCCTAGAATGGCCCTAGGGCCACTCTTGATGCTCTTCTACATGCAATAATGAATATGGGGCCATTCGAGCATGGCCTTGGTGGCACCCAACTTTCTTGCATGCTCTTTGGCATCTAAGAATGGCCATAGGACCATTCTTTTCTTGCATGTTCTTGGGCATCCTAGAATGGCCCTAGGGCCAATCTTGATGCTCTTATGCATGCAACAATGGTCCTAGTGCCATTCTAGCACGGCCTTGGTGCCACCCAACCTTCTTGCATACTCTTGGCAAACAAGAATAGCCATAGGGCCATCCTTTACCTAATCAACGGGTGTGTAAGGATGGCCCCAGTGCCATTCTTTTCATGCACAACCGGGTGCAAGAATCTAGGGCCATTCTTTCATGGCAAATAAGGCCATTTTTTTGCTTTAAAGGCCTCAAAGAGCATGCAAGATTGTCCCTAGGACATCAAAGAATGGCCCCAGGGCCATTTCTTACGTGACCCCAAGGCACATAGGTCATGTTGGAAATGGCCATGGGGCATCCAAGAATGGCCCTAGGGCCATTCTCGATGCTCTTCTACATGCAAGAATGGATATGGGGCCATTCTAGCATGCCCCTTGGTGGCACAAGCTTTCTTGCATGCTCTTGGGCATCCAAGAATGTCCCTAGGGCCAATCTTGTTGCTCTTGTGCATGCAACAATGGCCTAGGGCCATTCTAGCATGGCCTTGGTGCCACCCAACCGAGCCATCCTTTTCGTGCACAACAGGTGCAAGAATGGCCCCAGTGCCACTATTTTGCCTTAAAGGCCTCAAAGAGCATGTAAGATTGGCCCAAGGGCATCAAAGAATGGCCCCAAGGCCATTCTTGCATGACCCCAAGGCACATAGGTCACGTTGGAAATGGCCATGGGGCATCCAAGAATGGCCCTAGGGCCACTCTTGATGCTCTTCTACATGCAAGAATGGATATGGGGCAATTCTAGCGTGGCCTTGGTGGCACCAACTTTCTTGCATGCTCTTAGGCATCCAAGAATGGCCCTAGGTCCATTCTTTTCTTGTACAACAGGTGCAAGAATGGCCATGGGGCATCCTAGAATGGCCCTAGGGCCAATCTTGAAGGTCTTTTGCATGCAATAATGGCCTTAGGGCCATTCTAGCATGGCCTTGGTGCTACCCAACCTTCTTGCATGCTCTTGGGAAAACAAGAATGTCCATAAGGCCATCCTTTTCCATGCACAACAGGTGCAATAATGGTCCAAGGCCATTCTTTTCATGCACAACTGGTGCAAGAATGGCCCATCCCAAAACCCATTCAAAGGAGTAGACAAGCCCATGCACATCCCGAAACCCATTCAAACCATGGTATGCCTTACATGATTCGCATGTGTGATGATGTAATTGATTACATCATGCGTGCCCTAACACGTGTAAAAAAAGGCCTGCATTAGGCTTGGTTTTTTAAAATAGTAAACTTGGACCCAGTTTTAACCATCCGTTCAAACCAAGTTTATGCATGAACCATTGTATGTGCGGTGACGTGACATATCACATGCCTAACAACGTGTAAACAAGCAGCCTCCATTAGGCATGGTTTAACAAAATAGTAAACCTGGCCCTGTTTTTAAAACTCTCACACCTGCAAACCATCCGATAGCTCTTGTTTGATAGAGCTTTATGCTGGGACTTCAAACCTGTTGATCCCATGCCTTCGCTTTCATAAAGGCCCGTGTCATATAATGTTGATGAGGGGGGGTGGGTACACACTTAAGCAGATGCCCGTCTAGGAAAAACTTTTTGGGGGATGAAAGCCAGAGTCATGACGCACACATAAAGACTTTTAATGTGACTATGCCAATCAAAGATGCCTTATGTTGCGTAAAATTGGGGAAAGTACTTCTAGTGGCAAGGCTATCGCATCACTATTATGTGGAAGGCCATCATAACCTCTTCTTTGCTTGCAACTACAAGTTTTCTTAGCTCCAAACATGTTGCAAGTTTGCTTAGCTCCAAACACATTGCTGCAAGCCTAATGAAGGACATTTCCTTAGAACTAGGTGAGGCAAACCTTGAAAAAGGTTTTTTTTACTTGATGCAATTGCATCTCATCATAACATTTGAGAGCCACTTGAGTAGGTCCATGTTTTGCATATCCCACATTCCATGCAATGGCATTTTAATTGAGTAAAATGTGGAAAACACCAAGTGCTTTTGACTCAATACAAGTCAAAAAACATGATACTAACAAAAGGATCTCCTTCAAATCCCCTTTTTAATATCTCATGGTTCCCTTCTCTCTATGGCTCCTTTGCAACCACACACTTTCAAAATGCAAACAAAAATGATAGCATTTACGGAGGTTTCCTTTTTTCAAAACATCTCAGTTCTTTTGACTCCATTCATGTTCAACTTACCCTATGATTAGAGCAGTCTAGTACTCAAAACTTCTTGCTAGCAACAATTGGTATTCCTTGGGCCTTTGGTAGTGAGATACAATACATTGCAAACAAAACTTCTCTCTCAAAGTCATTTCTAATAATCTTCACTACAAGGTTACCAGGACCTTAGTGGATAGTTGAAGAGCGATGTTATACACGCCCCAAAATTGAATTGTAAGAAGTGTCATATCCCCTTTGATGGGGATATGAAGTGCGTTTTCTTTTCGTGCAAGTGGGGGTTTAGCTTCCTCCTCACCAAAGCTGATCTCAGTATGGGTCTGTATAGACTGTGTAAGCATCAAGGGTGTTGGAAGAATACTCACTCCCACTATCACTTCTCAAATTGGATGATTACAAGATAAGGGTTCTCATACCCATCCCATCAACCCAAAGATGGGACAAGAAACTTTTGTAAAAAATTATGGGCATCATATCTCAATTGAGGTATCCACCTGTCTAACGAGCCTCAGCTTGGATACCTCGATCAAGGTCCAAGTGGCATTCATATAGGCCCCTCTGGACCTCGATCGAGGTCTAAGTGGGCATCCACATCGAGCTCACCTAATGTCAAGTCATTTGCCATGTAGGATCTCGATCAATGTCCACACACAGGTGCCACACTGACGCCACACAAGACCTCGATCGAGGTCCATGCATGTGGATCTATACATGTATGTGTATGCAAAATATCATATGTACCTCGATCGAGGTCCACAAAATAAATAAATATCAACCATCTAGACCTCAATTGAGGTATAAATATCAAATCTTAACCATCCAAAAGTTACAAATGTCCACCGTGCTACCTCGATCGAGGTATGTAATGAAATCTAGACTATTGAAAATACCTCGATTGAGGTATGAAGATTTTATATCCGTCATCCATACCTCAATTGAGATAATACTATGGATTAATTGACACCATCCAATTGTCTTGTAGAAAAAAAACATAATTTTGTGCCGGTTTATGCATAAGCTGGTTTTAGGTTTGCTCGTTTGCTACTTTGCTGGTTTATGCATAAGCGAAGGCAGCTAGTGAGGGTGAAAGAAAGCAAACAAGCAAAGGCAGCCCTCAATCCTATTCCCTGTCGTGCAAGCGCCACCAAGAAGCTAGAGGAAAGGGCGAAAAAAAGCAAAGGTTTGCTAGTTTGCTGGTTTACGCATACTGGTTTGCTGGTTTACACACATAAGCGAAGGCAGCTAGGGAGGGTGAAAGAAAACAAACAAGCGAAGGCATCCCTCGATCCTATTCCCTGTCATAAGCGCCACCAGGAAGCTGGAGGCAAGGGTGAAAGAAAGCGAAGGTGGTCCAAGGGAAGGGCGTTGGAGTCCGAGGGGAGGTTGGGCGGCAGTAGGAACCAAGTCCCTTTCAAGAATCTCTCTCTCACCTAATACTGCTCTCTCTCTCTCTCACACACACACAGGGACTCTCTCTCTATGGCGCACCAAGCATAGAAGCGTGAAGGATAAGGAGGAGGAGGTAAGGGATTTTGTTTCTCTCTCTCTCTCTCTCTCTTGTCTATCTCTCTCTCTCTCTCTCTCTCTCACACAGACTCTCTCTCTCTCTCTCTCTCTCTCACACACACACACATACACACACTCTCTCTCTCTCTCTCACACTCTCTCTCTCTCTCTCTCTCTCTCTCTCTTAGAGTATGTTTTTTAATTAAGCAAGTTTAATTATATTTAAAAATTTAAATAAGACTCCTAATTAAAATTAATTCAATTTCTTGTGTCTAAATATGCATTCAAACATAATTAATTGAATCTATATTAATTAAGATTGAGCTTAATTAAGATCAATTTATTAATCTTAATCATAATATTAATTAAATTACCTAATCAACTTAAACGGCTCTAATAATACAAGAAAATTACTTAATCGACTTAAAAGACTAATAACATGAGAAAACAATTTGCATACCTAACGTGGGTGCGATTCAAGTGTAGAGATGGTAGCGCTCCAAATGTCGATTAAGCGAACACATAGCGTAGAAGCGGTGGACGTAGATGGGTGGGAAAATTGTAGGATGAGGGTGGTTTCAAATCTAATTTTTAAAATTGATATGGGGAGAGGGAGAAAACATTATGCATGAAAGAGAGGCGGGAAGATTATAATTTGAATTTAAAATTTAAAATTCAAAATTTGATTTGGGCATTGGCAGAAAAATTCTAGTTTGAAATTCAAATTTCAGATTTGGGAATGCCCCTAGGACGCCAAGAATGGTCATAGGGCCATTCTTCTCATGCGCAGTATGAATGGTCCTAGGGCATCCAAGGGCACCCAAGAATGGCTATATGGCCATTCTTTCATGCACAACATGTGGAAGAATAGCCATAGGGCCATTCTTGCATGACCCCAAGGCCTCAAGGTCATTTTGGAATGGCCATGGGGCATTCAAGAATGGCCGTGGGGCATTCAAGAGTGGCCATAGGGCCATTCTTTTCATGCATACATATGGAAGAATGGCCATTCTTGCATGACCCAAGGTCTCAAGATCATTTTGGGATGGACATGGGGTATCCAAGAATGGCCATAGGGCCATTCTAGCATGACCCCAAGGCCTCAAGGTCATTTTGGAATGGCCATGAGATGGACATGGGGCATCCAAGAATGGCCCTAGGGCCATTCTTTTCATGCACAACATGTAGAAGAATGGCTGGAACAATGGTCCAAGGGCCATTCCTGCATGATCCCCAGGGGCTCAAGGTCATTTTGGGATGGACATGGGACATCCAAGAATGGTCCTAGGGCCGTTTTTTTATGCACAACATGTGGAAGAATGCCTGGAACAATGGCCCAAGGGCCATTCTTGCATGACCCTAGGGCCGCAAGGTTATTTTGGGATGGACATGGGGCATCCAAGAATGGCCCTAGGGCCATTCTTTTCATGCACAACAGGTGCAAGGACAATTCCTACATAACTCCAAGGCCTCAAATATCCACTATTTTATTTTAAAGTGCATCACAATGCCTAAAATAGTGGCCATGGGGGCATCCAAGAATGGCCATGCTGCCATTCTTTTCATGCACAACATGTGTAATGACCATTCTTGCATGACCCCAAGGCCTACGTGTCATTTTGGGATAGCCATGGGGCATCCAAGAATGGCCATTCTTTTCATGCACAACAACAGGTGTAAGGACCATTCCTATATGACCCCAAGGCCTCAAATATCCACCATTTTACTTTACAATACATCATAATGCATGAAATAGTGGCCATGGGGGTATCCAAGAACGGCCTAAGGGCCATTCTTGCATGACCCCAAGGCTCCATGGGTGCATCCAAGAATGGCCATAGGGCCAATCTTTTCATGCACAACATGAGGAAGAATGGTCCTAGGGCCATTCTTGCATGACCCCAAGGCCTTAAGATCATTTTTGGGATGGCCATGGGGCATCCAAGAATGAACCTAGGGCCATTCTTTATATGCACAACAGGTGGAAGAATGGCCCTAGGGCCATTTTTGCATGATCCCAAGGTCTCAAGGTCATTTTGGAATGGCCATGGGGCTCCCAATAATGGCCTCCTTCCATGCACAATAGGTGGAAAAATGGCCCTACGGCCATTCTTGCATGACCCCAAGGCCTCAAGGTCATTTTGGGATTGCCTTGGGGGTATCCAAGAATGGCCATAGGCCATTCTTTTCATGCACAACAGGTGGAAGATGGGACCTAGGTCCATTCTTGTATGACTCCAAGGCCTCAAGGTCATTTTGGGATGGAAATGGGGCATCTAAGAATGGACTTACGATCATTCTTTTCATGCACAACAAGTGGAAGAATGGCCCAAGGGCCATTCTTGCATGACCCCAAGGACTCAAGGTCATTTTAGAATGGCCATGGGGGCATTCACAAATGGCCTAAGGGCCATTCTTTTAATGCACAACATGCAGAAGAATAGCCCGAGGGCCATTCTTGCATGACCGCAAGGCCTCAAGGTCATTTTAGGATGGCCATGGGGGCATCCAAGAATGGCCCAAGGGCCACTCTTTTAATGCACAACAGGTGGAAGAATGGCCCAAGGGCCATTCTTGCATGACCCCAAGGCCTCAAGGTCATTTTAGAATCGCCATGGGACATCCAAGAATGGCCCTAGGACCATTCTTTTCATGCAAGGCCATTATTCCATGACCCAAAGGCCTCAAGGTCATTTTAGAATGGCCATGGGGGCATTCACAAATGGCCTAAGGGCCATTCTTTTAATGCACAACATGCAGAAGAATAGCCCAAGGGCCATTCTTGCATGACCGCAAGGCCTCAAGGTCATTTTAGGATGGCCATGGGGGCATCCAAGAATGGCCCAAGGGCCACTCTTTTAATGCACAACAGGTGGAAGAATGGCCCAAGGGCCATTCTTGCATGACCCCAAGGCCTCAAGGTCATTTTGGAATCGCCATGGGACATCCAAGAATGGCCCTAGGACCATTCTTTTCATGCAAGGCCATTATTCCATGACCCAAAGGCCTCAAGGTCATTTTGGAATGGCCATGGGGTATCCAAGAATGGCCCTAGGGTCATTCTTCTCATGTACAACAGGTGGAAGAGAGGCCTAAGGGCCATTCTTGCATGACCCGAAGGCCTCAAGGTCATTTTGGGACGGCCATGGGGCATCCAAGAATGGCCCTAGGGGCATTATTTTCATGCACAACAGGTGTAAGGATCATTCCTACATGACCCCCAAGGCCTCAAATATCCACCATTTTACTTTAAAATGCATCATAGTGCTCAAGATAGTGGCATCCAAGAATGGCCCAAGGGCCATTCTTGCATGACCTCAAGGGGCCATGGGTGCATCTGTTGCCATATATATAGGTAGTGATGTGTGTGAACACACTTAGGACCGTCGGGGCACTTTTTTCCTCTTTATTAGGAGGTTTTTTTCCCCGGCTTGTATATACGCCCATCATTCTAGGGCTAACTTATCTTTTGTACATTGACACAATCTAATACATTGTGTGTTGTGTGCATTCTTGCTTCTTCTTCTCCAAGCTTTGTGTGCTTTTCTGCAACCCTAATTCCAACAATTGGTATCAGAGCAAGCATCGACTCCCAGGGCCACGCCGCTAGCACCCTCCGACTCACATTCTTTGATTGAGGTGAGCTTTCACGAGCGCTTGTAGGTCCCTATACTCTGCAGATGAGCCCATAGGGCATTGCGTTCTCAGAAATTGCATCTGAGGGCGTTTCGGGCTCTGTTTTTGCATTACAAGTTCTGTACAGGTATTTTCGTCACTTTGTGCAAAAATTTTAACTGTGCAGTTTTTTGCAAAACAGGCATACGTATTCTATTGTGGACCATGCTACATAGCACGAGTTGTTTTCTGTTCAGTCTTTGCTTCATTACAGGTAGCTTTTGCATGAGTTTCAGTCAGTGGCCATGGGTGGCTGATAACAGTAATGATGTATTTCGCATGTTGTCTGCTGCTACTACTGATGAATTGGATGGAGACAGCAACTACCCACTTTGGGCATACATGATGCAGCATGTTTTGGTTGCAAAAGAAGTGTGGAACATTGTGCAGGGTATGAATGTACGTCCAGGTTCTGTGGATGTAAGATCTGTTGAGGATGTTGTTGCAGGTTCTAGCAGCTCTACTGTTGCTGCTATTTTACCCACTGTTGAACAAGGTCGTTGGGATGGTAAAGATGCGCAGGCTCATGCCTTGATTGCACTTTTTGTCAAACATAACATCACTCCACATATTCGTTCAACTAAAACAGCAAAACAGGCTTGGGATATTCTAGCTGGTTTGTATGCAGGTCGTAACGAGGTAAAAATCTCTTACCTACGTAAAGAGCTAGAATCAAAGATTATGCAGGAAGATGATGACATGAATGTTTTTCTTGCTGAGATTAAAGATCTCAAGGAACAGTTGATTTTTGCAGGTGAGATTATTCCTGATCATTCTCTTGTGTAGACTGTTCTTGATGCTTTACCTGAGTCATATCAGACTTTTGCTTCCACGTGGAGACTTGTTACTGAGGACAGACCTGATGTTGTCAAGTATGATACTTTAGTCAATAAGCTCTTACAAGAAGCGCAGTCCAGGCAAAACAGGGCTAGGCAGCGTGCAGTTGATCAAGCATTTGTTGCTACCCAGCAGAGAAGAAGTGGTAAGGCATCCCCTTCCACTGTTTCTTCTCCTATTAGTAGGTTTGCAACTTCTTCTCCTTCCACAGGTAGCAACAATAGGTCTGAGAAGGCTCTTGATAAAGGCAAGAAAAAAATCAGGTGCAACTATTGTAAGGCAACTGATCATGTCATTAAGAATTGCCCTAAGCTAAAGGCTAAAGAGGCAAAGAAGAAAGAGTCAAATGCAACCACAATAGCGGATGCTTCTACAAATGCAGATTCTGCAAATGTTGTGCAGGATACAGAATGGGCGTTTAGCGTGTATTGCCAGTATGACCCATCTGTACATGATGCATGTTTGGCAGTTTCTGTTGACTCTGATGTATGGTATTTTGGCAGTGGTGCTACAAAGCACATTAGCTCGCATTGTGATATGTTCACTTGTCTTGAGGCTGTCCCTAATGGGAATACTGTCACATGTGCTAATAATGCTTCTTACCCAGTGAAGGGCGTTGGTAAAATTATGCTTACTGCTACAAATGGCAGCGCTTCCACACTTTCAGATGCTTTGTATGTGCCAGGGATAAAGAAGAATCTATTGTCTGTCTCTGCGCTTTCTAGACTTGGACTTGTAGTCAAATTTATGGATGACAGATGCACTATTCATGATTTGACTTCTGGTGATATGATTATTGTATCTGGCACCTTGTTTCGTGGGCTGTATAGGCTCAATTCTTATGACAAGTGTGTGGAAGATTCAGCAAATGCAGTTTTTGATGAAAAGGCAGTTTCAGATGCAAAACTATGGTAAGCCCGTTTTGGTCATCTGAGCTTTGCTAGTTTCTGCGTTTGCAGAAATTTGATATGGTTGCTTCATTGCCCCCTCTTGAGGCACCATTGAAACATGTTTGTGAAGGCTGTATTTTGGGCAAAATGCAGTGTTCTACGTTTCCAAGGGATGGTTCTGTGCGGCCACTCGCAAATTGCAACTTGTACATAGTGATGTATGTGGGCCTATGCAAACTCCATCATTTGGTAAACACTTGTACTTCGTGACTTTCATTGATGATTACTCAAGGCATGCATGGGTATATCCACTGAAGGCAAAGTTCGAAGTGTTTTTATGCTTCAAACAGTTTTTGCTTATGGTTGAAAATGTATCCAATTGTACTGTGGGCACCCTCCGTTCTGATCGAGGGGGGGAGTACATGTCTAAAGAGGTTGATGCATTTCTGGCTAGTCGTGGGATAAAACACCAATGTACAGTGCCGTATACCCTTCAGCAAAATGGCGTTACTGTGAGAGGAAAAACAAGTCACTTATGGAAATGGCACGATGTATGGTCAAGAGCCAAGCTTTGCCACATGCATTTTGGCTTGAGGGTGTCATGTGTGCTGCATATGTACTCAACAGGTGTCCCACTAAGGCCTTGCAGTCTGTTACTCCATACGAAGCTTGGCATGGCACGAAGCCTTCTATTGGTCACTTGCGTGTCTTTGGTTGCTTGGCCTATGCTTTAGTGCCTGTGTAACAACGTAGAAAATTGGATAATAAGGCTGTCAAATGCATTTTTGTTGGTTATAGTGCTGAGAGCAAGGGTTACAGATTATATCATCCGCAGTCAAAGCGTATCTTGATTAGTCGAGATGTTGTTTTTGTGGAAGATGCTGTGCAACCTTTGTTATCATGTACCAAAGAGACAAGTGTGAGCTCACGGGATGTATTTGATACGTTGTTGCCTCTGTTTACAGGTGGGAATTCAAATGTAAGTCCTAATGAGGTAAATATTTAGCTTATGCAGATTTCAAACGATATCATAGATCAGCCTATTCCTGATGATGCAGATTTACAGGATGTAATTTATGAGGATAGGGCTAAAAATGAGCAGGCTAGAGGTATGCCTAAATGGCTGGTGCAAACCTTGCGTGATAGTAAAATTGATGCACCTATTTCTAGTCGTACTCGTTTAGGTTTTCAGCATGCCTCTTATGCATCAGATTGTTATGCTTTGGCTGTGTCTAGTATGTGTGAAGAGGAAGAACCTCTTTCATTTGATGAGACACAAAAATCAAAAAATTGGTGCAAAGTGAATATGATGCTATAATGAAGAATAGTATATGGTCTTTGTGTGATTTGCCTACTGGTAAAAAGGTCATTGGATGTTAGTGGGTTTTTAAGTTGAAACGAAAGCCAGATGGCAGTGTTGATCGCTATAAGGCTAGACTTGTTGCAAAGGGTTATGCTCAAGAAAAGGGCATTGATTTTGATGAGACCTTTGCTCCCACTTGTCGTATGACTACCATTCGTAGCATTTGTGCATTGGCAGCTCATAATGGTTGGAATGTACATCAGTTGGACATAAAGACTGCGTTCTTGAATGGAGATTTGTATGAGGAGGTGTATGTATTGCAGCCTCGTGGTTTTGTTCAAAGAGGGCAGGAAAACAAAGTGTGCAGGTTGAAAAAGGCTTTATATGGTTTAAAGCAAGCTCCACGAGCTTGGTATGAAAAGATACATGCATATTTGACTGCACATGGTTTTCAGAATAGTCCAACAGAAAGCACTTTGTATGTTAAACATGTGGATGATGTACATCTAATCATTGCTCTCTATGTCGATGACATGCTGCTCACAGGACCAAATGAGAGTCATATTGCTGATTTTAAGGCTGATTTGAATGCCTCTTTTGAGATATCAGATTTGGGGCATTTGCATCATTATTTGGGGATACAATTTAAGCAGTGTGATGGAGGTATTGCTTTGTGTAGCAGACAAAGTATATTGAGACATTGTTGCGGAGATTTAGCCTTGAAAACTGCAAGCCTATTGCTACTCCAATTTGAAGTTGAGTCTTCATGATGCTGGAGATCACTTTGATGTCACACTCTATCAAAAACAGCTATTGGTTGCCTCATTTATGTATGCATTACAAGGCCGGACATTCAGTTTGCAGTCTCACAGGTGAGCAGGTTTATGCATAGCCCAGGGTCTCAGCATTGGAAGGCAGTTAAACGCATCTTTCGCTACTTGAGTGGCACCATACATCTTGGGTTGTTTTATCCCAAGGGGGGATCGTTGCCGCCAGATTTACATGCTTTTTCAGACTCAGATTGGGCTGGTTGCTATGACACAAGAGTGTCCAACCACAAGTGGTTTTTATTTCATACTCGGTAGCTCATGCATATGAGCAAGAAGCAACCTACTGTGGCCACTTCTAGTTGTGAAGCTGAGTACAGGGCAGCTTTCGGTTGAGTGTGTGTGGCTCAAACGGCTTATTGGCTAACTTGGGTGTTGGATAGGAGTCTGCCACCTCTATCTACACTGACAGTCAAAGCGCATTGGCAATTGCGAGAAACCCAGTTTTTCATGCTCGCACAAAGCACATTGAGGTGCATTATCACTATGTCAGGGAGAGACTCTCAGCAGGAGAGATCAGCTTGGCATATGTGCCAATAGAGGACAACCTTGCCGATCTTTTCACAAAGGCGCTTCCTCGTGAGAAGTTTGAAGCTTTTCACAAAGCTTTGGGCTTGCTTCCCTTTGTGGACTGATCTACTTCGGGGATGGCACTTCCCTATACATGAGTGCCAGCTCTCGTTCACACCATCACTCCCACTGGGGATTTGTTGCCATATATATAGGCAGTGATGTGTGTGAACACACTTAGGACTGCCGGGGTACTTTTTCCCTCTTTAGGAGGTTTTTTCCCCCGGCTTGTATATACGCCCATCATCCTAGGGCTAACTTATCTTTTGTACATTGACACAATCTAATACATTGTGTGTTGTGTGCATTCTTGCTTCTTCTTCTCCAAGCTTTGTGTGCTTTTCTGCAACCCTAATTTCAACAACATCCAAGAATGGTCATAGGGCCATTGTTTTCCATGCACAACATGAAGAAGAATGGCCCTAGGGCCATTCTTGCATAACCCCAAGGCCTCAAGGTTATTTTTGGGATGGCCATGGGGCATCCAAGAATGGCCCTAGGGCCATTCTTTTCATGCACGACAGGTGTAAGGACCAATCCTACATGACCCCAAGGCCTTACATGTCCACCTTTTTACTTTAAAATAATGCATCACAGTAGTGCATGAAATAGTGGCCATGGAGAAATCCAAGAATGGCCCAAGGTCCATTCTTGCATGACGCCAAGGGGCCATGGGTGCATCCAAGAATGTTCCTAGGGCCATTTTTTTTCCATGCACAACATGAGCAAGAATGGCCATGGGGCCATTCTTGCATGACCCCAAGGCCTCAAGGTCATTTTTAGGATGGCCATGGGGCATCCAAGAATGGCCCTAGGGCCATTCTTTTCATGCATAACATGTGTAAGGACCATTTCTACACGACCCCAAGGCCTCATATATCCATCGTTTTACTTTAAAATGCATTACAGTGCATGAAATAGTCATCATGGGGGCATCCAAGAATGGCCCAAGAGCCGTTCTTGCATGACCCCAAGGGGACATAAATGCATTCAAGAATGGTCCTAGGGCCATGAGTGCATTCAAGAATGGTCCTAGGGCCATTCTTTTAAATGCACAACATGAGGAAGAATGGCCCTAGGGCCATTCTTGCATGACCCTAAGGCCTCAAGGTCATTCCAAGAATGGCCCTAGGGCCATTCTTTTCATGCACAATAGATGGAAGAATGACCCCAAAGGCCATTCTTGCATGACCCCAAGGCCTCAAGGTCATTTTGGAATGGTCATGGAGCATCCAAGGATGGCCTCTTTTCATGCACAACAGGTGGAAGAATGGCCCTAGGGCCATTATTGCATGACCCCAAGGCCTTAAGGTCATTTTGGGATGGATATGGAGGCATCCAAGAATGGCCATAGGGCTTTTCTTTTCATGCAAGGCCATTATTCCATGACCCAAAGGCCTCAAGGAAATTTTGGGATGGTCATGGGACATCCAAGAATGGGCCATTCTTCTCGTGCACACAAGAGGTGGAAGAATGGCCTAAGGGTCATTCTTGCATGACCCCAAGGCCTCAAGGTCATTTTGGGATAGCCATGGGTCATCCAGGAATGGCCCTAGGGCCATTCTCTTCATGCACAAACAGGTGTAAGGAACATTCTTACATGACCCCAAGGCCTCAAATATCCATCGTAAATATCCATCGTTTTACTTTAAAATGGATCACAGTACATGAAATAGTGGCCATGGCATCCAAGAATGGCCCAAGCGCCATTCTGGCATGACCCCAAGGGGCCATGGGTGCATCCAAGAATGGTTCTAGGGCCATTCTGTTCCATGCACAACATGAGGAAGAATGGCACTTGGACCATTCTTGCATGACCCCAAGGCCTCAAGGTCATTTTTGGGATGGCCATGGGGCATCCAAGAATGGCCCTAGGGCCATTCTTTTCATGCACAATAGGTGTAACGACCATTCCTACATGATTCCAAGGCCTCATATATCCACCGTTTTACTTTAAAATGCACCACAATGCATGAAATAGTCGCCATGGGGGCATCCAAGAATGGCCCAAGAACCGTTCTTGAATGACCCTAAGGGGCCATGGGTGCATCTAAGAATGGTCATAGGGCCATTCTTTTTCATGCACAACATGAGGAGGAATGATGCTAGGACCATTCTTGCATGACCCCAAGGCCTCAAGGTCATTTTTGGGATGACCATAGGGCATCAAAGAATGGCCCCAGGGCCATTCTTTTCATGCACAATAGATGGAAGAATGACCCCAAAGGCCATTCTTGCATGACCCAAAGGCCTCAAGGTCATTTTGGAACGGCCATGGAGCATCTAAGGATGGCCTCTTTTCATGCACATCAGCAGGTGGAAGAATAGCCCTAGGGCCACGCTTGCATGACCCCAAGTCATCAAGGTCATTTTGGGATGGATATGGGGGCATCCAAGAATGGCCATAGGGCCATGCTTTTCATACACACCATGTGGAAAAATGATCGTAGGGCCATTCTTGCAATACCACAAGGCCTCAAAGTCATTTTGGGATGGCCATGGGGTAACCAAGTGTTAGGCGTTTTTTTGAGTGGTATTTCAAGCTTGTGTACATACGAATGCATGGTGTGTGTAAAGAGCTTTGCTCGGGAATGCGTTGCCAGGTGTACAGGGTGGACGGATTTGTTTTGAGGCTCGTGCAGGCCTGTCCGGAATGTAGTTCGATGGAGGTGGTTTCAGTTGCTTGGTCGCCTTGAAATGTGTATGCGTTCCCTTAAGTGGAGTGGGTACTAGAGAAGGTCGCATTTGAGTATATGGGAAGCATGGGAGTAATAATGGATGATGGCCAATGTAGCTTGGACGACATGGTATGGAAAGTATATGGAGGCCATCTTATAGGCCTTAAAAAAAATAATAATAAATGAGGATATAAAAAACATGGCCATAAAATTGAAGGCCACATGGAGCTTTAGGTGGCCGCCAGCGCACCTTCTGGAGGGTTGGCGAATGGTGTGGTGAAGTGCGCAGCTGGAAAGAAAAAAGGGGCCGTCGTCGTGTTGCTTGGGGGGAGGTCATTTCTGAGAGGAGCCGCCTGACAGAGAGCAGCGAAGAGTGGCCGTGCAGGTGCAGCCGGAAGCCCGGGAGCAGAGAAAGCCAGCGTAGTGGGTATGCAAGAGCGACGGGCTGGTGAGCTAAGCCGGCACAAAGCACGCAGAGTGGCAGTCGCACAGAGGTTGTGGGGCCTCCCCTTGTGAAGTGTAGCCAACCACCACAGGTGGACAGAGCCGAGATGATGTGGGTAGCTGTTGCACGCATAGAGAGTATGACGTGTGGGGTGACGGGCTACCAGCGCACGAGGAGAGGATTGAAGGTTGGCAACAGGCTGACAATGTAGGAGAGAAGTGAAGGGCGAAGAGCTGAGTGGCAGCCACAGGCGCAAGGGATGAAGGCGCAGGGCTGCTGGTAAAAAGCTAACGGCGACTTGGAGAGGATAGCCGTAGGCTGGTGACTGGAGTAGCTGGTCGTGTGGGCTGGCGTAGCTGAAGCACAGAGGTGAGACAAGGACAAGTGTTGCTACTTGGTGGTGGGTAGCAAGGCAGATAAGCTGCCTGGGTTTGTTACGAGGCTGGCAGAGGATCAGCACAGACTGAGAGAGAGATGATGGTCGAGCTGCTGCTGACGACACATGCAGAGTAGATGGGCTACAGAGAGTTGAAGGTTAGCTGGTGTGGGCGCCTTCTGAAGTGAGAGTGGTCGGGTTCTTTCTGGTGTGATTGGTACAGCAGGCAGGCGAATGGATTCGTGGTGATTGGGGATGTGGTGTATCCTCGGCAGGTCTGACTGAGTGTTTTGTTTGTGAGTTGTGTGAGTAAGGCTTCTGTGTCGGGAGAAGCTTGTATGAAATGTTTTGACTGGGAATATATTGCTGGGTGTTCATTTGTCTATGGTGCCCCTGTTTTTGCTGTCTGTCTGGCGTGGGTTGGGTGGTGAGTGCAAGAATTGTTCCAGCCGGTGGCTGGTGGTGCCCCCGTTCGTGTGTGTTATTCCAAGTTTGCGAGGTGGAAGGGCTATAGAGGCAGGGATTTCTTTCTTTTTTTCACCTCACATCCTTCTGGTGCCCCCACTGAGGATAGCTCTGGCGTTGTTCTTTGCCTAGAAGGGCGTATGTTCCGCTGAGGAGAGCTCAGGGATTGGTACAGGTTGTCATGATGTGGTCTTATCCGGAGTTTCATGACAGGAAGGGTGAAGATGTGGTTGACGTTTTGGAGCAGATGGAGTTGGCATGCATTAGCAATCATGTGACGGATGAAGAGCAGGTTCTGAAGCTGATAAAGATTTTCTTGAAGGGAGATGCCCGAAGCTGGCTTAAGGATTTTGAAGCACAGGATGCTAGTGTCTTGACCTTGGACAGGTTGAAGGAAGGCCTTTTGGAGCGTTTTCAGCAAGTGGAGGATCCTAATGTGCTTTGGCAAGAGCTGAGCATCTTGAAGCAGGTACATGGGCAATCACTGGACAATTTTGTGAAGGTATTTACATGTTTGTGGAGTAAATGGTGTATGACATTGAAGCAGGAAGTTCCTCCAATGTTTCTGAAAAAGAGCTTGTTTATTGATGGTCTGTTACCCCATTTGAGGGTCAGGGTTGAGTTGAAGAATCCCAGGTCATTTGATGATGCTGTTAGGGAAAAGGAAGGCAAGATTTTGAAGCAGATGAAGATGGGTATTTATCCGTATGAAGGTGTTGTGTCTGCAAGGTATAAGCAGGTGAATTTGGTTGAGGTGGATAAGAGTCCTATGAAAAGTTTGATTAGACAGGAACCTCAAAGGCCGATACAGGTGCAAAGGGGGATGTTTTATATGCCTTCTGATTTTTTTCCAAAGTATTTGAAGCATGTGCAGGTGGATGAAAAGCAGGTGAAGGAGCAAAGTGCAGATGAGGAGTTGCCAGTGGATTCTTCTTTGGATTTGGGCGTGGCTGTACATGACAGTGATTTGGAAGGTTCTATTGAAGATCATTCGGATCTGGATGATATGCATGCACAGGGAAGTAAAGAGGATGATGCCTTGGGATTTGCTGATGATAAGAAGGAAGAGGAGCTGGATACAGAATGCTTGGAGGATGATTCTTTGCCAGATTCTGCGAGGGCGGAGGATGGGGTAGAGACTTCTGATGAAGTGAAGATGGCTTGTGATATAGATGTGGAGAGCGTGGAGGAAGATCCTATTATCTTGGATTTTCTTGGACAGCTTGATGGTGATATGGTACGTGCGATGAAAGGTATGGATGTTTTTCCATTGGATGCATTATGTGCTGGGGAGTCTTTGGACAATGATACCAGAGGGGTTGGCAACATTGAAGAAGGTATGCAGGTAAATTTGGCTGATAAAGAGCGTTGTGAGGAGAGTAGTGTGCCTGAGGATGATATCTGGGAAGTTGCAAGCCTGGATGAGCAGGAACCAGAGGTGGAGATGGATGCTGACATGGTTGAAAGTGTAACAAAGGCTTCTTTGCGGATTGCTGAGATGCTAAAGGCAAAGTCCCTGGATGACAAGGATTCTGAACCAGGTGAGCTGTATGGTTGTGAAGAGATGCCTGAAGTGCAGGAACTAGAAGTGCTGGTGGACACAGCTGCTGGAGAGGATGTGGATTTTGGTGTGGAAAAAGGTCAAGATGCTGGAACCTGGCCTTCACAGGTGATGATGGATGGGATGCTAAATGCTGGAATGCCACAGGTTTTGAAGACGGGGAGGTTGGTTGTGGGTAAAGAGCAGAGGCTTGAGGATGATGCTGTGTGGTCAGAGTCTGTGAATGCTTATCAGATGATGGATGGAAATGATTTTCTGATGCGCGTGGTTGATGTTTGGTATGCAGTAATGCAGCCATGGTGTTTGAGGGATACTGGGGAATGGGATGATGAGGAGCTGTTTCCTTTTGATCCCGGTGGATGACTACTGAAATTGTTTTGCTGCTGAGCATGAATGCTCTAGTAGATAGGAGGGGTGGCAAAGTATGTCAGGCATTTTTTTGAGTGGTATTTCAAGCTTGTGTACATGCGAATGCATGGTGTGTGTAAAGAGCTTTGCTCGGGAATGCGTTGCCAGGTGTACAGGGTGGACGGATTTGTTTTGAGGCTCGTGCAGGCCTGTCCGGAATGTAGTTCGATGGAGGTGGTTTCAGTTGCTTGGTCGCCTTGAAATGTGTATGCGTTCCCTTAAGTGGAGTGGGTACTAGAGAAGGTCGCATTTGAGTATATGGGAAGCATGGGAGTAATAATGGATGATGGCCAATGTAGCTTGGACATGGTATGGAAAGTATATGGAGGCCATCTTATAGGCCTTAAAAAAAAAAATAATAAATGAGGATATAAAAAACGTGGCCATAAAATTGAAGGCCACATGGAGCTTTAGGTGGCCGCCAGCGCACCTTCTGGAGGGTTGGCGAATGGTGTGGTGAAGTGCGCAGCTGGAAAGAAAAAAGGGGCTGTTGTCGTGTTGCTTGGGGGGAGGTCATTTCTGAGAGGAGCCGCCTGACAGAGAGCAGCGAAGAGTGGCCGTGCAGGTGCAGCCGGAAACCCGGGAGCAGAGGAAGCCAGCGTAGTGGGTATGCAAGAGCGACGGGCTGGTGAGCTAAGCCGGCACAAAGCACGCAGAGTGGCAGTCGTGCAGAGGTTGTGGGGCCTCCCCTTGTGAGGTGCAGCCAACCACCACAGGCGGACAGAGCCGAGATGATGTGGGTAGCTGCTGCACGCATAGAGAGTATGACGTGTGGGGTGACGGGCTACCAGCGCACGAGGAGAGGATTGAAGGTTGGCAACAGGCTGATAATGTAGGAGAGAAGCGAAGGGCGAAGAGCTGAGTGGCAGCCACACAGGCGCAAGGGATGAAGGCGCAGGGCTGCTGGTAAAAAGCTGACGGCGACTTGGAGAGGACAGCCGTAGGCTGGTGACTGGAGTAGCTGGTCGTGTGGGCTGGCGTAGCTGAAGCACAGAGGTGAGACAAGGACAAGCGTTGCTGCTTGGTGGTGGGCCGGTAGCAAGGCAGATAAGCTGCCTGGGTTTGTTGCGAGGCTGGCAGAGGATCAGCACAGACTGAGAGAGAGATGATGGTCGAGCTGCTGCTGACGACACATGCAGAGTAGATGGGCTGCAGAGAGTTGAAGGTTAGCTGGTGTGGGTGCCTTCTGAAGTGAGAGTGGTCGGGTTCTTTCTGGTGTGATTGGTACAGCAGGCAGGCGAATGGATTCGTGGTGATTGGGGATGTGGTGTATCCTCGGCAAGTCTGACTGAGTGTTTTGTTTGTGAGTTGTCGAGAGAAGCTTGTATGAAATGTTTTGACTGGGAATATATTGCGTGGGTTGGGTGGTGAGTGCGAGAATTGTTCCAGCCGGTGGCTGGTGGTGCCCCCGTTCGTGTGTGTTATTCCAAGTTTGTAAGGTGGAAGGGCTATAGAGGCAGGGTTTTCTTTCTTTTTTTCACCTCACACCAAGAATGGCCATACGGCCAATTTTTTCATCCACAACAACATGTGGAAGAATGGCCCTAGGGCCATTCTTGCATTACCCCGAGGCCTCAAGGTCATTTTGGAATGGCCATTGGGGCGTCCAAGAATGGCCCAAGGGCCTTTCTTTTCATGCACAACAGGTGTAAGAGCCATGCATCCATGATGCCAAGGCCTCAAATATCCACTGTTTTACTTTGAAATGCATCCAAGAGCGTGAGATAGTGGCCATGGGGACATCCAAGAACAGGTGAAAGAATGGTCCCCAGGCCATTGTTGCTTGACCCCAAGGCCTCAAGGTCATTTTGGGATGGATATGGGGGAATCCAAGAATGGCCCAAGGGCCATTCTTTTCATGCACACCATGTGGAAGAATGGTCCTAGGGCCATTCTTGCATGACCCCAAGGCCTCAAAGTTATTTTGGGATGGCCATGGAGGCATCCAAGAATGGCCATAGGGCCATTCTTTTCATCCACAACATGTAGACAAATGGCCCTAGGGCCATTCTTTTCATCCACAACATGTAGACAAATAGCCCTAGGGCCATTCTTGCATGACCCCAAGGCCTCAAGGTAATTTTTGGAATGGCCATTGGGGCATCCAAGAATGGCCCAAGGGCTATTCTTCTCATGCACAACAGTTGTAAGGGCCATTCTTGCATGACCCCAAGGACTCAAATATCCACTATTTTACTTTGAAATGCATCCCAGAGCATGAAATAGTGGCCATGGAGACATCCAAGAATGGCCAAATGGCCATTATTTTCATGCACAACAGGTGGAAGAATGGCCCTAGGACCATTCTTGCATGACCCCAAGGCCTTAAGGTCATTTTGGGATGGCCATGGGGGCATCCAAGAATGGCCCTAGGGCCATTCTTTTTCATGCACAACATGAGAAAGAGTGGCTGTGGGGCCATTCGTGTATGACCCCAAGGCATCAAGGTCATTTTTGGGATGGCCATGGGGCATCCAAGAATGGTCCTAGGGCCATTCTTTTCTTGCACAATAGGTGTAAGGACCATTATTATATGACCCCAAGGCCTAAAATATCCACTATTTTACTTTAAAATATCCACCATTCTTGCACGACTCCAAGGGGCCATGGGTGCATTCAAGAATGGTCCTAGGGCCATTCTTTTTCATGCACAACATGAGGAAGAATGGCCCTAGGGCTACTCTTGCATGACCCCAAGGCCTCAAGGTTATTTTTGGGATTGCCATGGGGCATCCAAGAATGGCCCTGGGGCCATTCTTTTCATACACAATAGGTAGAAGAATGATCCCAAAGGCCATTCTTGCATGACCCCAAGGCCTCAAGGTCATTTTGGAATGGCCATGGAGCATCCAAGGATGGCCTCTTTTAATACACAACAGGTGGAATAATGGCCCTAGGGCCATTCTTGCATGACCCCAAGGCCTCAAGATCATTTTGGGATGGATATAGGGGCATCCAAAAATGGCCATAGGGCCATTCTTTTCATGCAAGGCCATTATTCCATGACCCAAAGGCCTCAAGGTCATTTTGGAATGGTCATGGGGCATCAAAGAATGGCACTAGGGCCATTTTCTCATGCACAACAGGTGGAAGAATGGCCTAAGGGCCATTCTTTCATGACCCCAAGGCCTCAAGGTCATTTTGGGATGGCCATGGGTCATCCAGGAATGGCCCTAGGGCCATTCTTTTCATGCACAACACGTGTAAGGAACATTCCTACATGTCCCCCAAGGCCTCAAATATCCACCATTTTACTTTAAAATGCATCACAATGCATGAAATAGTGGCCATGGGGGCATCCAAGAATGGCCCAAGGGCCATTCTGGCATGATCCCAAGCCTGGCCATGGGTGCATCCAAGTATGGTCCTAGGGCCATTCTTTTCCATGCACAACATGAGGAAGAATGGCCCTGGGACCATTCTTGCATGACCCTAAGGCCTCAAGGTCATAAGGAAATTTTTATACAAAGTACTATGCACCATATAGGTACCTCCACACCAATATAACACTTCCTTTGCCTTCGTAGCTTACTTTGCTTGCCACTCAACTCCTTAGCCAGAACCAAGCTTTGATACCATGAAAAGATTGGGGGAGGAGAGATCTTGAGCTCTTACAAGCACACACACACTCTCATAACAATGGATAAGATGCACACATAGATGGAAGGCTGAAATCTTCTTCTACTTCTTACTCTCAAAAGGGGTCTATAAAAGATAAGTGGAAACCAACATAAGTACTAGAGTACTATGTATAAGCAATCCATAATACAAACATGCTAAGTGGATGAGCTATGCCATAAGTCAGTTGGACTAGGTAGTGTAGCCTAGCTATAGAATCACTGGCAAAGATCCATCGTGCTAGCTACGCTAATGGTGTAAAGGTGGAATGGTCACGCAGACATGTCATAAGTGTTAGGACGTGTTGAGCTTGACATCTCAACATGTATTACAAGAGATATGGGAATCATGAATCAACCAAACGTGCGAGTGGTGTAAAGGTGGAATGGTCACCCAAGCATGTCATGAGTGTCAGCTCGTGTTGAGCTTGATAGGTATTACAAGAGATATGGGAATCATGAATCAACCAACTATTACCACGCCTAGCGGTGGATGATGAGAATGATTGGAGTGCCAACATTACCGACACCCTCATAACTATTAGCTTTTCCAATGCCACATCCCATTGGTTTAGAAAGTAGCTTACTGGCACCCTCGTGATGAAAATGACTGGAGTGCCACCATTACCAGCACCCTCAGGATTGTTAGCTTTGCTAGCGCCACCTCCCAGCGGTGTAGAAAGTAGCTTACTCAAGTAAGAACCCAATCATTGTTAGGATCCTTATAGGGAAATGGAGATTCCACCTCCAGTGTTACCTCCTAAACCACTCCACCTCTAGTGTTACCTTGCTTTGAGCCCCTCCTACGAGGCAGGTTGAGATTGAGCCAATTATCAATGAACCTCCTACTAGGCTAAGCCAATTATCAAATGAACCTCCTAACATGCCTGACTTTTATGTGAATACCTAGACTCAGTGGTTGGAAAGTCCACCACCAAGGGGTGAACACCACATGGCCCAACTTGGACATTTGATGCTAGCCAACTTACCACTTTAATGCAAATATCATTAGGAGCTTACCAACAACCAAGAGATATCTATACACCAAGGTGATCTCCCTTAGCCTTCTCACACCACAGAGTGGCTAAATGCCCAATGAGACCTAGCCTAGAAGCAGAAAACCCTCCACCATTGTGTATAAAGTGTGGCATTGATCATTTGATTTTAGTGATTATTGCCCTCTTAAGCTAATAAATCTAAAATCCCCCATGAATACATCATTGACTGCCATGGGGTTAGAGATAGTTAGTGTGTCTTGTTTGATGTCTTCTTCTCGAAAGATGAAAAAGAAGTACCTTTTAAGATTGTGACAAGGGCCCAAGCTAAACAATTTCAAGATCATGTCATGTCCAACAGCAAAACGACAACAAAATCGTGCAAACGACAACTCAAGTCCATTTTGCCAAAAAACATCATAAAAGGACTACTTTTTAGAGATTGTTTGAAATAAATCACTATTTTTGTAGGATGCACTTTAAAAATTTATTAATATTGCTATCTTTTAAAACATTTTAGAATGCACTTAATCACTTAAATCAAAAGAACTCTTAAAAAAAGACTTGATTTGGGCCACACCAAAACCTAAACATTCCATGAAAATTTGAGTTCAAAAAACATAACAATAATTTGCAAAAAGCAAGTACTCTCCTTGCAACTAAGAGATATTTGATCTTTTGCTTCAATATCTCTACGGTTGTCTTGCACAAGTGACCGGATATTTTAAAATAAAACCCATAGACAAGGATTTCTATATCCTCTAGATTGAGTGTGTCCACACGATGACAACTTCCTACTTTCTTCCCCTTTCTGCTTTGTTTCAGCATCTTAGGATCGTACTTTCATTTCAATGGATCTTCAGGTGTCCGCTACTAATGCACTTCCACAACATTCAATACATCCTGCTCTTTGAAAACCTTTGTAACTTATGCAAGGAAAAATGGATTATAATTTTCATCATTTGGTAGCAAGAACCACGATCATTGTGCCCTCACTTAGCTCATTTGCATTTCCTTCCCACATTTCTTTCTCTTATTATCGACGCTTTGTGCTCTTCCTGGGACCAACATACATTTTCCTTATTTCTCCACATGAATACGAGATAATAACTCTGTTGAAATTGACACACCACTGACACCAGCACACCTATAACATTGTCACTCCTTTCCTCACTAAGGCCATGCTCGTGCCACATAAATGCATGTTGTAGCTACAATGTGTCATCCTTGAACTCTTCAACCAGCTTATCTTGCTTTGTAAAAAAACTCTCCCACCATGCTAGAGAGCTTGCTGGAAAATACACATGTGCACCATGTATTGTCTCCTTGATCTCTTTCAAGCATTGTAGAAAATCAACAAAGTGATTTTCTTTCTCAAATTTGTGTCTCGCTCATTGTAGAGAGTAGCATGTACTTTGCTCATTTAATTTCACGACAAGGAACAAATAGTAAGAAGTTCAAACCCTCCGCTGGCAACCAATCTTTAGAGTTTGAGTATTTTTTGCACCACATGAGAGTATGTTCCTACCTTTGCTTGATTCTAAATTGATGCTAAAAACTGTCATTGAGCTTTGCAAATGATGGCATGTTAGGGGCCTCACCGATTGCAAAGCATCTAAAATCGTATGTTTCTTCCATGATTTTGATGGAGGGCTTGGAAACATATGCATCCTCTAACAAGGTGCAAATTTATGGAAGTTCAAATGCAGTTTTCTTTGCTAATTTGATCGAGAACCTACTAAACATTTGGTCAATCTGGTCATGTGTGTGTCCAACCAATAAAATCCCAAGCTTGACTTTCTTGAATATCTTCTTCTGTACCAGCATATTCAAGTACACAAGGAGAACTTTGTTTTTGTTTTCTCTACTAGTGTTATCCAATTGTAAGTAGAGAACGGGTGGTAGTTTGCGTTGCCATTCTCCGATGATATTTTGAATGATGGTGATTGTCAAATTAGGATCATTTTATGAATGTTAGGAAAATTAACAAAGATCCTCAATGACATGACACCATTGAAAACTAAGGCTCCTACAACATGGAGTTGGATAAAATTTTCCTTCTTGAGATTCTTAGGAGGATGCATAAAATGAGGCGACATGGTTTTCTTTTGATCCATGCCATCAATGACTAGGCTTAAATATCTCTCCTTCTCTAAACAATTTTTCCTATGCTTTGCTAATTTTTGGCGCTCCGTGCTCTATTGCCCCCTCCTGTGAATCTTCAAGGTCTGCAGAATGGGCACTGTAAAAGAGATTCAAGAGTGTTAATATTTTTTCATATAAAAAATTAATTCAAAATAACCAACACAGCCACTTTAAAAGATCTAGAACTTTAAACTTAACTTACATTTTTCTTATGTAGTCTTTGATGTGTCTCACTTTGCTTTCAACTCCGCACATATTTGGCACACCCATCCTGCTCTTCTTGGGAATTTTGACGTGAGAGAAATCTTGTCTCCATATTCTCAAGAAAGAGGGAAGTGAGAGAGTGGAGTTTAGACTATCATTTTGTGACTCCACATATAAATTGTACACCTCTCTTTTAGTAAAATTGTCAGGTATATGTGTGAAGTTTGAGTTAGGTAGTACTTCTCCATTATTGAAGGTGATAAATTTTCCCAACCATTGCTTTAGAAAACAATATTGGGGGGTTTCATGTGTGCTAAATGTTAAAGAAAAACTTTCTTGGCCACATTTTCTAAGATTTTTTGAATTCTTAGATTGCTTATACCAAGTAACTTTAAGAAACTTGCTCTACACACTGCAACATTCGAGACCACATATTTAGTTGACAAGGTCGAGCGTTGCACACAAGACCTTAAGAACACATTGTAGACCTCTCTTCAAATTGAAAAATTGCTACGGTCTAGTTGGATTTTTTGAAATCCTAAGCTCCTCAAAATAATTTTTGGCACAACAAAAGTCTCTACATGTCTCTCGAATTGCTAGTCTTGAAAGAAGCCAATTTCTCTCACCTCTTGTCATTCGAGGTCATCGTTGCTCGTGACCTCTCTCATTGACTGCTACATTGCCATTAAGCTATTGTGGTTCTTGTTCGACCACATCAAAAGAAACTCTTCTTGAGCACCATCTAGAACAATGATTTTCTTCATTATCATTCAAATTTGTGTTTATTATAGAAGGTGTTAACGAGATAGAAGGGCAAAAGGGTTGCAAATTTCTAGGACTACCTAGAAGCTCTATTTTCTAGAGTGTGACATATAAAATGAACTAACTTGGACTTCTAAAGGGGTGACTTAGTAGGGTTATTTTTTTAATTGAAAATAAATTTAATATTTAATTAATTAAATAATTTCCAAATTTAGGAACCATGAGCTTTAAAAGGGGAGGGAGGGGTTCATTTTTCACATGCACAAGTTGTGTTTGGAGCTCTAGAGAGCACTCAGCTAACTTCTCTACAAACGTGTCTTTTTTTTAGCAATCTCTATTTCAAGTAAGCAAGTATTTTTGAAATTTGAATTTTTTAGAGTAATTTTAAATTTTTGTAAGATTATTACATTGCCTCAAAATCCTAAAACAAAGAAAAAATACAAAATATTCTACAACAACAAATAGAAATAATGAAACATATTTTCAACTAAAAAAGTTTGAGTTTTAAAAATTTTAAAAATCATGTTGGTTGCTTGGAATTTTTAGCTAAAAAATGACTCTTTTTTCTAAATTCTATTTTTTAAATTTTGGAGTGGAAAATAACGGCCCATATCTCAAGTGGAAGAAAAGTTTAGATTTCAGAATCCTTTTTGCGATTCTTTAAAAATTATGAACTTGAAAAACTTCTTTACTGAAATGAAATCCAAACTTTATAGGAAAATATGTATTATTGTTAAAATCTTATTTTTTTTTGGTAAAAAAACTAAATGTAGGGTGCATGTTATTTTCTAACTATCTCCATCCATACTACACACCTACAAAGGGCATGCCCAATTACGAACGGTCAGCACTCATGCAGGCGCACTGACACACACACTCACACACCCGAAGGCTCGCTAACAAAAGCAACAAAATCTCCACATTATGTGGATGATGCAAGGCCTGATGGTTATGCCTCCACTCCTCCTGCTCAGTAGATTTAATCTCATCCAAAACTCAAAGCTGACCCAAACTGATTACATATTTCCTGAAACTCTCAGTACTCTGCACAATATGTACACATCATCAGCCTCTATTTTTGTCCACACATATTTAGCAACCCCCTTTTTCTGCTGAGACATTCATGTCCAGCACAGTAGCTATACAAACAGAGACCATTTATCCTCTTTATCAAACAGAAATCTCGGTGCATACACTTTCCAATCCTTCAAGCATTTTCCTCTGTCAAATAACCATTGATGCATCCTGTTATGATCTTCCATTTTTAGCAACCCCCTGGGCTCTTTATATATGGTATCATCAATATATACTACTGCATTTCCTCCTCCATACCAGCTCACATAGTCTTGTGATGGAAACAACCATCCCTCAACCTCTACTCCTCTTTGACACATCTGAGTCCCACTCATAATCATATACTGAAATAACAAACATCTGATCATCAACTTCCATCTCATGGTTATCCAATTTGCAACCTACATCATTGGCTTCCAACTCTTCCTCTAGACAAACTGCCAAACTCGGACTATAGCCAAACCACTCATCCATATGTTGAGCATCAACATGTGTGTCCACCATAAACTCATTTCCCTTCAGCCCATCAACATCAAACACAGCAACTTCATGCACTGTAGACTCATCATTGCCACTTCCCTGTAGTTTCTCCAGCTTCAAGACCATTGGTGATCCTTCAAGATTCTCCACATCATGCACAGGCATCTCTACCAAGTCTAAGCTCCCTAAACTGCCAGGCAAAGCATCTTGGTCCCCTTGACCAACAATAATAGCCTCACATGCATTCTCACTACTGACAAAACTGACTCATTCTCTTGGGCATGACAAGAAACACACACCTTATGATGATCAGCAACCGCACATGCAAAATCTATCACGTCATTATCCAAAATAGCATCTAACTCATCATCACAGTCACACCATCACTTCTTTCCTGCACAACTGGTATGCAAGTATTTGTTATCTTCTCCAAGGAAGCCAATTCCAACAGATCATCCAATGCATTATCAAGAATACAGTCCAGCTCATCATCCCTCTTCCAATATCTGCTGTTCAGAACCAGATGATGCATCAATCTTCCTTCCCATAACACCTATGTCTCTTCCTCTTCTTACAGACTCTATCCAATTCAAGCTTAAAGACTTCATGAGCTCCACTACTTCA
Organism: Cibotium barometz; assembly: GCF_041138505.1. Classification (NCBI taxonomy): domain Eukaryota; kingdom Viridiplantae; phylum Streptophyta; class Polypodiopsida; order Cyatheales; family Cibotiaceae; genus Cibotium; species Cibotium barometz. The sequence continues at coordinate 25,574,412 of NC_141091.1, forward strand.
TGAACCTCTTTCTTCAATGAATCCTCCTGTTTAGGAACAACAGCAGCTTCTCTTTCAGGATGCATACTCTCAATCTCTGGCATCTTCACAAACCTCTTAAGCTCTTCTTGTATTCCCAACTGCCTCAGACGCTTCACCTTCCACTCCTTCTCACGAGCAACTCTGACAGCTTCCTCAAAGCTATCCAGGTCCTTCAGCTCCACCTTCAGACGGAGGGTTGGCTCCAGACCAGCCATAAACCGATCTCTCTTTATCATCTGTGGGGGTACTTCAGGAATCAAAGCCTCACACCATAGACTCCACAGTCTACCAAACTCAATCAAATATTGATCCACATCCTGACCATCCTTCTGCTGAATGTTACACAACTCTTTCCACACTTCATTCGAACTCCTCACATGGACAAACTGTGCCAAAAATGTAGCTCTGGCTACACTAGACTCAAGATCCTATTGATGAGCATTCCTATGTGTAGTCACGAGCATTTGTAGCCATGCTTTTGCATCACCCTGTAAGCAATAAGTCAAAATCTGAGAGAGGATCTCCGGGGCTGCCCTGTCTTTCATCAAGGCTGTAAACTCCATCTTCTCCAGAAACATGATTGCACTCTCCTGTGGCAATCCCCAATACTTTGGAAAATCTTGAGCCATCTCCAAATCTTTCTTCACTTAAACCCTTGTTTTCTTTCACAAATCGAATGAAAATTCTTCCTCTGTGGAGGCACCAAAAAGTGATGACACGGAAGCGGTATAGCTGTATATGCCTTTATAGAGTGTCACACTTCCACACACCGATACAAACACACCCAGAACACCAGACCCAAGAGCATAAACAACACTTTATTCCAAGCATGTATACAAGAACTCAGTTCCAGCTTTGGCTCTTTACACAAAACTTCCCAGAAAACACAAGCTTAGAGATTCCATGCACAGCTTCAACATCTTTGAACTGAAGACCAAAAATCACCATCACTTGCTAACAGTTGTGATTGCATTGGAGAAGGCAATGATCACCACCCCTAAAGACACCAAAGGAAGTCCATAGGCCGGTCGTACTGAGGAGATACCTTCTCCTCTCTTCCTTTGCAATCGGCGTTCTCTCTCTTCTTCCCTGCTGCTGCTGCGCTGACACCTTCCCTCCCCTTTACTCTGCCTCAATTGGCGTCTTTCCCGTCACTCACAGCTTTGTTGTTGATGTGCATCTTTTTCCTTTGCCTTGCTGCTCTCAACACCAGCACCACCCTCGCCTTTTTGCAGTGACTGCCACCACCCTCGTTTTTACTGTTCACGCTCACTTTCTTTTTATTTTGGCACCTTGGTTTTTTCTTGGTTATATACAGTCATCGCGACCTCTTTACGATGACTCTTCTCTCTGCTATGATGTAGTTGGTGCCACCGACTCCTCAACTCAGCTGCGCCCGACACTAGCAGACCTTCTTCCACTACTCGTTCTCCTCTTCTTCCCTGCAGAGTCGCCGCCTCCACTTCTCTCTCCTTCTCTCAGTGTGCTACCAGCAACCACCACCTCACTTCTCTCTTCAGCTGCAATTGACGTCCTATCGACGCTCTCCCTTGGCAACTTCCTCTCTCACCTCCACTTCGCTGTAGTCGCCGCCACCACCTCGCTTCTCTCTGGAGTCGACAGCATACCCTTCATGACTTCTCTTCCCTCTGCCTTGCTCTTCGACACCACGTCTTCCCTTTTGTAGCTTCGCTGCAGTTAATATCATATCATCCCTACTGTAGCTCCGGCCACTAACCCTTTTCTTCTCCCCTTCTCCTTGCAGTTCCCTTGCCTCTTCACTATTGATGCCACCCTCAAACAGTAAGTTTTTCTCCTATTGACGTGTGGCACTCTTCCATTCTCTTGGCGCATGCCGTGAGGGAAACTTGCCCGAGTGTTATTGGCAGCCACCACCCTCATTTTTTCTAGAATCTTAAGGACTTTTATTTTCACATTAAACTTAAGTTTGTTTAAGGCTGGCCACATTGCCTTAAGTCACACCCCCATAAATGCCCTTTATGCCATTTATCCTTTGCCCAGATGGCATTAGCACCTGCATCCGCTATCTCCATCCATACCACACACCTACAAAGGGCATGCCCAATTACGAACGGTTAGTACTCATGCAAGCACTGACACACACACTCACACACCCGAAGGCTCGCTAACAAAAGCAACAAAATCTCCACATCATGTGGATGATGCAAGGCCTGATGGTTATGCCTCCACTCCTCTTGCTCAGCAGATTTAATCTCATCCAAAACTCAAAGCTGACCCAAACTGATTATATATTTCCTGAAACTCTCAGTACTCTGCACAATATGTACACAACATCATCAGCCTCTATTTTTGTCCACACAACGTTGTATTGCTGTGTGTGTGCCACCGGTAGCCCCAACTGCATGCGCTAACCTACATGCATTTTTGACCCCGACTACATGCGCATGGTGCCCCGACTGCATTCGTTTGACGTCGACCCTGACTGCATGCACACGGTGCCCTGACTGCATGCATTGACGTCGGCCTTGACTACATGCACTGATGTTGGTGCACTGTTGGGTGCCACCATAGCCACAAGCACACATGGCCAGTGCTGTCACTCACCACGGCCTTGCAAGATTCTAGAATCCTAATCCCCTTTCACGTTTGAGGGATTCTAGAATCCCAATCACTTCTCTTGTCCTCTCTGGTGGATTCTAGAATCCGTATTAACTTTTTAGCCATGGTTGTTTCTTTTTTGCACGTCAAGGCTTTTCAATCTCAACTTTTTCATGCAAGCAAGAAGTTTAAAACTTCACGGCAAGCTTCTGTGCAATCTCAACCCGCCCGATTCAAGCTCAAGGAGGATACACTCAGGTGCGTTGATGTCCTCTCACTTGGTTCTTGCACCACAAAGTCAAGTTTTGAAGTAATGAGGCTTTTTGAAAGTCCTTCTAGTCGAGAGCTTCTTGCTCTATTGAATAATTCCCTTGCGAGCTAGTGACTCAGCACACCAAAGCTTGCCGATCTATCACTCTAATTGTTTGATTTTGTCTTGAATCAACAATTCATCTTCAATGCTTCATGAAATTGGTGACTCAACCTTCCAATCATCGCAATCCAACTCAATGATTATCCGATTTCATTTTTGATAATCGTTAATTCAATATGTCGATTGGTCCTATCAATCAAAGTTGCACACTATCAATTCTTACACCGATTCATGCCCCAATCGATTGATTGCACTCGCTCTCAATTCCTTTAACCAATCACCCAATTGCATCTACTTCCGATTCGACTCACTAACGATTCTTTCTCAAATCAATCGATTCCACTCATTGTTTGTAATCGTCCGATAGTAGTTATCAATTAGAAGTACAATCATCCAATTGTACTTCCAATCATTCGATTATACTTACCGATGCAAATTTTCTAGATTTTTTATTTTTTGGCATTATGTGATTGTTGAGCTTTTATGCATTATACAATTCATTTATTATTCTCATTAATTTCTTACTGTTGATTTGACTCACTATCAGTTTTTACTCAAATCAACCAATTGCATCTACTACCGATTTGACTTACTATCAATTCTTGCTCAAATCAACCAATTCCATGAAAAGATGCAGGGGGGAAGAGAGCTTGAGTTCTTGCAAGCATACACACACTCACAAAACCCTAATAGAGAACACACAAGGTGAGAGACTGGAAATCTTCTTCTTCTTCACACTCAACACTCAACACACCATATACAAGATAAGAGTACACACAATATGAAAGGTACTCAACCAATACATACACGGGTTCTCTATATTGTGAACCCAACTAAATGAGCTGGCGCTATAACTATGCTAGTCTCTAGAATGGCTGTCACACAGCTTGTCATCCCACTGGCTGCATATCACCCATGATCTCACCAACCATGCCAGTGGTGTAAGTGTGGGGCCTATCCCCCAGGCGGGTCATCAGTGTCCACCGCCTCACTGGGATGAGCTCGATGTCTCAACACTCCCCCTCGAGCTCAACTCCATCTCATGTACACCAAGCAAAGCCCTGAATCTGCAGAGCTTCTCTGTACCCAATGCTTTGGTGAAGATGTCAACTACCTGATCCTGTGTGCTGACATAAACAAGGTCAAGGTCTCCTACCAAGACCTTCTCTCTCTGACGAAGTGGTAGTGGACCTCTATATGCTTTGTGCGAGCATGAAAAACTGGGTTCCTGTCTAATTGTATACTGCTAATGTTGTCACAAAAAATGACAACTTGTCTATCCACCATTGATAGACCCAAATCTGCAAGTAACTTTCTCAACCAAGCTACCTCACATGCTGCCATAGCAGCTCCTCTATACTCGGCCTCTGTACTGGATAGAGTAACCGTAGGCTGCTTCTTGCTGCTCCAAGTCACAACAGCACTCCCCAAGGAAAACATGAATCCACTAGTAGATCTCCTATCTGAGATACTACCAGCAATCCAATCAACATCTGTGTACCCATGTACACATATCTCTGTTCCAGTCTCATAGAATAGTCCACAATGCAAAGTAGACCTCACATACCTCAGTATGCATCTCAATGCATCCAAATGCGGTTTCCGTGGAACCTGCATAAACTGACTCACCAACCCAACAGCATAGCTCAAATCTGGCCTGGTGATCGTCATGTATATCAAGCTTCCTACTATGCGCCTATACATAGTAGGATCCTCCAAAATCTCTCCTGAATCTGCACTCATCTTGCCATTCTGATCCAATGGCACTGAGATAGGCTTACAGCCTGTCATACCATACTTGGACAACATATCCAAGCCATACTATCTCTGCAGTAATCCAATTCCATGTGGTGACCTAATCACCTCAATGCCCAAGAAATATCTGAGCTCCCCCAAATTCTTCATCTCAAACTTCTGTCTAAGCAAGATCTTTACATCAAAGATCTCTGCATCATGGTCCCCCATAATGATCAAGTCATCTACATAGATGACAGCAAGCACAACCCCTCTATCACCATGTCTCACATACAACGAGAAATATGCATTGGCTACATGAAAGCCAATAGTGACAAGATATTCAGAAATCTTGTTAGACCATGCTCTTGGTGCTTGCTTTAAGCCATACAAGGCTTTCTTCAACCTGCAAACATGCTCGGGGTGACTCACATCCTTATAACCAGGTGGCTGCAACATATACACCTCTTCTTGCAAATCCCCATGCAAGAATGCATTCTTTACATCCATCTGATGTAAAGACCATTGCTTTGACGTAGCCACTGCTATCACAACTCTCACTGTTGCCATCTTGGTAACTGGGCTGAAAGTTTCCTCATAATCAATGCCATATGTCTGCGCATACCCTTTGGCTACCAACCTAGCCTTATACCTGTTTATGCTTCCATCACTGTTATGTTTTACTTTGTACACCCACTTGCATCCAATGGCTTTCTTGCCTTCAGGAAATTGCACTAAGTCCCAAGTTTCATTTCCATATAGTGCATTCATCTCCTCATCCATAGCTTTCTCCCAACACACATTTCCAACAGCCTCATCAATGCATGTGGGCTCTACAACCTGCACAACCTTTGCCATATATGCATAGTGATGTGCCACATAACCATCATATGTAAACCTCTGCATAGGGTTTTTCACTCTCCCAGATCTTCGCGGCTTTTCGTTCATGGCTTCCATAGCCTTCTTTACACCAGGTGTTCTCATAGCTAGGATCCCAAGCTCCTCATCAAGGCTCATATCTGAGCCACTAGACTCTCCATCAACATGAGAATGCCCTGCAGAAATGTCAGGCATACCAAGGGGCTCAACCACTCTCTCTTTTCCTTTACATGATGTACTAATCACATTTGCATGTCAGCCTGCTTCTTATAACATTCTGCCTGCACATGTCCAAGCTTACCACAATAATAGCATTCATGTGCATCATTATACTGCCTTTACCAATTTCCACGACCTCTTTGACTCCCCCTGCCCTCTGAATTTACCTCTTCCGCCTGCGTGTTGTTGTTGTTGTTGTTGTGTATTCTGGGACTGTTGTTGTTGCTGCTGCTGGCCATAATTCTGATTACCTATTCTGGGACTGTTGATTGACCGCGTCCACGGCCTCCTCTACCTCGTCCTCTTCCTGAACTTGTGTAGAAGGCCTGTTGCTCTGAACTGTTTTTGTTTTGTGAAGACTGTTGGTCTTCACGCAAGCTCTTCTCTTCTATAATCAGCATAGATACCAAATCTATAAAGTTGGGAATGTTTTCCCGAGTCTGAATAGACGTCTTGAACGCCTTGTATTGTGGCCCGAGACCACATAGACAGACTTCCACCTTATCATCATCATCTACTGACACACCAATAGATGCAAGGGATTCCACATTACCCTTTATCTTCAATACATAGTCATTCACAGACATGCTCTTTTTCTCCACAGTATAAAGTTCGTTCTTCAAGTGTATCTTGCGTGCCTTGGTATTTGTTTCATAGAGTTTAACCAAGGTATCCCACGCCTCCTTGGGGGACTTGGCATCCTGATGAATGTGCCCAATCATGGTGTCTTGTATACTAATGGAGAGCTAATACATAACTTTCCTGGCTCCTTGGTTCCATTCTTTAAACTCTTTCATATCTGCAGCAGTCGGATTTATGTCCGTATCTCTGGTGCCTCTTCATGCTCACCCTTTATGTAGTCCCAATAGCCCTTTCCCATCAGGAAATTCATCAACCTGAACCTCCAAGCATGGAATTTATTCTTATCAAGCTTCTCAGCCACAATCTGGGTTATGCCATCATTTGACATCTTGCCAGACACACAATTTTACCAAAAATAGCACTCTGGTTTGTCCTGCACAAACTGCTGTATTTTTTGTAGCAGTACTGTAGTACTCTCAAATGTCACAACCAGTGACTTCAATGTGCATACATACACCCAATGGCAACTATTGACCTCTTTGTAGCACCCACAGTGTCTGCACAGTCAATCTATCTTCTTGCAGTTCTTAAAATAGAGTTCTGCAGAGAATCGATGACTTACTTGCAGTGCTCGAAATCGCCTGCTTTCTGAAAAACAGAGGTCCAGACGTGCTTGAAACGCGTTTTCGGCCCAGAAAATGAGGTCCAATAGGACAGTATAGTTGCCCTATAGCTTTACTCCCGCGAAGAAAACTCCTCAATCAGAGATCGTTTGCCGGTGCCTCTTGTAGAGCTCCCAACAAGGGGTAAGTCACCAACACAAATAGGGAAGAGTAGTTGAAGCTCTTACCCTCGTACCGCTTCCTGTGGTTCTCTTGCTTGCAGCTCAGTCCTTAGCACGAATCAGGCTCTGATACCATGAAAAGATGTAGGGGGGAAGAGAGCTTGAGCTCTTGCAAGCACACACACACACTCACAAAATCCTAATAGAGAACACACAAGGTGAGAGGCTGGAAATCTTCTTCTTCTTCACTCAACACTCAACACACCATATACAAGATAAGAGTACACACAATATGAAAGGTACTCAACCAATACATACACGGGTTCTCTATATTGTGAACCCAACTAAATGAGCTGGCGCTATAACTATGCCAGTCTCTAGAATGGCTGTCACACAGCCTATCATCCCACTGGCCGCATATCACCCATGATCTCACCAACCATGCCAGTGGTATAAGTGTGGGGCCTATCCCCCAGGCGGGTCATCAGTGTCCATCGCCTCACTGGATGAGCTCGATATCTCAACATTCCACTCATTGCAATCGTTCAATAGTAGTTATCAATTAGAAGTACAATCATTCTACCGATGTAAATTTTATAGATTTTCATTTTTTGCCATTATGGGATTGTTGGCCTTGTATGCATTATATAATTCATTTATTATGCTCATTAATCACTTATACAAGGGCAAGGCACTGGTCTTTGATAAGGCTAAGACCCCCCTTCAACATATTTTGTGCATTATCATTTGTAAGGAATGGGCATCATCATTTCATTGTGTAAAACTATTTTATCATTGCCTACATACGTCAAGGTCTACATTGACATGAAGAGGACCAAGGTCTACATCAACATAAAGATCAATGAAGAAGAAGAAGCTATGATGAAGACCAAGTGAAGACAACCTTTCATAAGGCCAACTCCTTTTTGCAGATAATTGGACCTTGTAAATCAACAAAGGCTAGCCCCTACTTGTTGGGCTTTCCCTCTTTTCTAATTCTTACTCCTATACTATCAAAGTAGCATAACTAGAACTTAACCAACATTGCCATTATAATTAGGTAAGACTAAGAGAGCACTAGCATCATAAGCATAACTAGAACCAACATTGCCATTGTAATTGGGTAAGACCAAGAGCACCAACATCTCAAGAATAATTGGAATTAACATTAATAGCATAACAAGAGCATGACTGTGAATATTTTGTTGAGGGAGAAGGTGTTAAAATATGCACCAAAATCTCATGTATTTAGCCTTAGGGGATAATGGAGCATATGGTCTAGAATTGATCAAAGGTTATTTGTATTCACTAAAGAGTAACTCGCTCAGTAGAATGGAAATAATTTAGGAATCTCTACAAATGTAACTGGCAAGGAAGATGCTAATCAACCCACTAGGAGCTAGAAATAGGGAGAGAGAATCAAGGAGAGTGAATAGTGGAGTGTGGAGTGATTCTTTTTGGGAGAGAATTTGGGAGCTAATTTAGGAGTTGACTTTGGATCCTTTTGGATTGTACTTAGCCTATATATTGGGCTCATCATTATGAATGAAAATTCTTATGATGCTCCTAACAAAACTTATGTGTTATTGAGCTTGTCATTAGCTTCTCTTAATTCCTTTTTAATAATCATTAATCATGTCTTTGATTAAGCTTATGTGCTACTTTGACCCAACATAACTTTAGCCTTTTCTCTTGCTTACGCTCCAGAAATGAACTCGCAGAACTAAAAGAGATTGTGCCGATTAAAAAGCATGAATAAAAAAACTCCTACAAAATGCAAAGTCATACCACTCAAAGGCTTTAGTGTAACTCTGAGCCAAGCTATGCCTTCTTGAGGTTAGTAGACAATGATAAAGAGAACAAGGAGGTGTTAGAAAAACACCAAGCACTCCTTAAAGAATTCCTCGAAAGTAGAGAAGCTTCTTTGAGAAAGTAAAAAAAACCAATTCTTGTTAGAACTAGAAACCACCTAGCCTCAAGGATGAAGAACACTATTTACATTATGTTGAGGCCTTGAGAGCTAGTGAGGAGTTCTTTTCTAATTGTAAGGATCTAACAAAAGAAGCCAAGACATAATGTATTGGAGATAGATCTTGAAGTTGCTAAAGCCTTAATCCCATAAATTCAACCTTAGTCAACTCTAAAAAGACTTATAAGTATGGACAAAGAAGACAAAACAAATCTATACGTGAGGGACGAACCAAGAAAGAATTCCAAGAAGTTAGTTTTTGAGATAGTGACCAAGAAGAGGGTTGGAGACAAGTCCTCTTCACATTACACAAACTATAAGATTGAGAATAGGAAGGTGTGTGTACTAACACCAAAAAGAGAGAAACCAAAATAGATGGGGGTATCTTATGATGATAGATTAGAAGACACCAAACAAATTGATCTGGCACTACCAAGGGAAGAGACGTAAAAGGTTTGCATCTGTACTAACTTGACCCTTGAGGAGAAGACTGAACCTTGAGGAGAAGACTGAACCTTGAGGAGAAGACTGAATTAATAAAGTTACTCAAAGAGTACACAGATGCATTCACTTAGAGCTACTCAAATCTCAAGAAAGTCCCTCTTGAAGTCTGTGAGCACACGATTCCAATTGGTGGGATGGTGTAAGGCTAGTTAAACAAAAGCCTTACAAATATAATAAAACCTACTCCAAGACCATCAAGGAAGAAGTTGAATCTTATTTCAAAAGGTTTTATATATGAAATTGAGCACACAGATTGGGTATCACCAATGGTTATAGTACCAAAAAAGAACAACAAGATTCGTGTATGCATGAACTTGAAAAAGGTAAATGTAGCCACCATGATGAGAGATCATTACCCATTACCTTATACTAAACATGTTCTTGAAAGGCTGGCAGAAAAAGAAGCTTATATCTTCTTACATGGATTTTCAGGATATAATCAACTATCCAATGATCCCAAAGACCAACATAAATCCAATCGATGGGATGTTTACATACAAAGTAATGATGTTTTAGACTTATAAAAGTGCCAATTAATGTTTCAACAATGATGACTGATTTCTTACAAAATTTGTTAGAGGACTGCATGCACTTAAAGTTGAGAAGAGAGCATACGCAGAAAACATTCAAAAGATGTCGACACTAAACCCATAAAAGTATAAATTCATTGTTAGGCATGGTAGAATCCTAGGACATGTGGTGTCCAAAAATGAGATCAGCAACAACTGACAAAGGAAAGATCGAAGGAGGATCGGAGTTACTTTAGAACTAAAGAGAATTGAAAGCGCAAAGGCTCTCTAAAGGTTTATGGGACACACAAGGTATTATAGAAGATTTATATTCATGTATGCAAAAATTTCTAGACCCCTATATTCCCTATTGGTATGTTTCATATGGATAGAGGAATGTGAGGAAACCTTCCACAAGCTTTGATCTCAGTTTCAATTCTGAGAGCACCAAGACGGAATATTCTCTTCCATGTGCACATTGATGCATTGGCTTATGCCAAAGAACAAGGATTTCATAGTTTATTATGCTAGTAGACAATTGAACAAGCTAGATAAGAACTATATTCTAGAGAGAGAGGGGGTTTGTCTCGATGGTTTATGTGTTGGATGAGTGAGAAGATGCTTTGCACACACACACACACACACACACACACACACACACACACACACACACACACACAAACTCAGAGTGAGAGAGACAAAGGTTGATGCTGGAAAGTACTCATGTGATGATAACAAATGAATGGAGCACAAGAGTACAAACAGCCCTAGCCCTAGGGATGATGTGGTTAACACACAAGAGTGTGTTCACACAGGGAAAAAACCCTTACCAAGCACAAGGTAAAAATGCTCGTGTGTAGGGCTATTCACACCAAGGACTTCCAAGGCTAATAAACTGCCCTGAATTAAATGGTATACAAGGTGTAGTAGACTACCCTCGTAGAGGTAATATGTTCAAAGCTTTTTGGGAAGCCTCAATTTTTTCCCTGGAAAGGGACTTGGTAAACCCATCTGCCACATTGGCTAGTGTAGGCACATAAGTCAAGGCAATCTCTTCTACATGGAGCCGTTCCCTCACATAATGATAATGCACCTCAATGTGCTTTGTCTATACATGAACGAGACCAAAATTTAGATGGCAAATGAGGCATATTCAAATTGGAATGTAGTAAGGATTGTGTACAACACAAGACCAAATCATGAGAGATCATGAGTTCCATTGGGAGAAAATCATGCTCCAACACACCTGTGATTGTATTAAGCTTCCCTTTCAAGAGGAACACAAGAGAAAGTGTAGGCTGTGGAAAAATATGCCCTCTAAAGAAACAATTGAAATACAGTATAAGGTTCTTCAAAAATGGTAGGAGGGTGGCCATGCTTACAATGATGATATTTCAAAACTATAAACGTGGTTGAGATGGTGGCATGTACGTGTGTCTCATTGGGGGGAGTTTATTAGAATGGTATGTATGGAATTATTACACATATGTGTGAATATAAAGGAAATACCATGGATTCTAATAATTATTTCTTGTTTTCTTAGTTAGGGAATGGATGATCAATATGCTATTCCAATGACTAATCTATCTGAGTCAATGCATGGGAGTTGGTTATAGGCAGCACAATAAGTTAGAAAAAGAAAATATGATTGTATGAGGAATGAAGGGAATGGACTATTGCACTAGGTACTAGTTTGACTATGGAAGAAGTCTTGCTTTTGAGCAAGATTAGATTTGTTTTTAGGAAAGAAAATGCCCAAAAAATGAAGAAAGAGGACCTAATGTTATGGATCCAATTAAAGAGTAACCTTAAACCAAAGTTAACACTGTATCAAAGGGAACAAAGGTTGAGAATTACAAGGTCTCTAACATTGCAAGCCCTAATAGAGAGAATGGAGGTGGGGGACTAATGGAAAGAGCATTAATTACAAGCTACAAACCAAAGGATCAATGGAGAAGAATAATAGTCATGTGGTGGTGAAGATTGCACGCTCCCCTAAATTGCACCTATGATGATTTTCTTCTTCATTCATTCGGACATGCTAAATATATGCTTTGTAAGCATATCTACTACATTTTTAGAGTGCTTCATGAAGTCGATCTAGTAGAACATGCCTACATGTATACCTGTTTTGGTAGCCAACCAGCCCGTTTATCTGCCACCCAGGTTGCCGCCCCCCTAGACTGTCCCGTTGTGTAACAAACTATTATGGTTTGAGCTTTCTTTCTTTGTACAACCTTGTAAGAGCTTCTTATAAATGGGTAGTACTCAGATGGATGTAAGCAGCAAAGGGGGGATTATTCCTATATGTGTGTGGATTAGAGGATAAGGAACTGAGTGGATAGTTGAGTGAAGAGTTCATGAGCTAAGAGTCTTGCCAATGTATTGTGTTGTTAAGAGTTCAAGCTAATACAAAAGAATGTCACATGGGTTAGTCTCTAGCTTGTCTCTATTTTATTCTGCAAGTTCTATCTATTCTACATCCATTCCATGTTAAGTGTGAAGAGTGAAAGCCCCGAAAGAAGAAAGGCAAGAAGCGGGAAATGGATGTTCAAGAAGAACTGAAGGCCACCCTAGCCAAGCTTTCCGGAGGACATGTAGGATCCGGATTGAGACCGGACATCTGGTGCACGAAGTGTAACAACCGGGTTCATACAAAGAAAGAGTGCCAGATGAAAAGAACGTAACAACCATGCACTATCTACAGAAAGAGCAACCACACAACTAACACATGTTTTTACAACACTTGGAATAGGAATTCGAGAGTGGTGGAAAGGCAACATCATCAGCTACAACAAGTCCTAGCTATCAACCAAGTCACCACCATCAGGCCTCAAAACAACATATCATATGGAAGAGGAGGTTGAAGATTTGGACAGAGGGGAGTTTAGGTGATATGCTACTATTACAGTGCCCCACGGCATAGAAAAAATGACTGCAATGCCACCAGCAGGAACTGCAAGAGGCAAGGCCGCAAAAAGAGAGGCAAACATATCAGGAATTGATGCAGCAGCACAGTGAATATGGTAAAAGTGGACCAATGGGTAGGAAAACAACAAGAAAAGCCACCACTAGTGATGGCTGTTGTGACAAGATTGCAAGAACTTATCAAGATGGTGATGGGCGAGAATTCCGAACCGGAACAGAGACAAAAGCAAGAACAGTGGGCAGGGCAGCAAAGGGTTTGAAAGCAAATCACTAAGTTGGTGCAGAGTGCACAAGGAATTGTGTGGACCATGCAGGAAAGCCTGCTCCTAAGTGGGCATGCTGTTGGATCCGGACAGGATAGGTTTAGTCAAGAAGAGGGAAGAAATTGCAGCTAGCAAGAAGCCACTATGAAATTATAAGATGACTAAAGAAAGGATACCAAAGTGCCAATTGGAGCCCATTACAGCCCAGAGTAATGGAAGCATCCCACAAAAGGAGATGGAAAGAAATTTGGAGCAAGTCCGGATAGGAAAACTGACAAGGGAAGGTCAAGAAAAAGAAAGAGAAGCAAAGGAGGAAGAAAGAAGAGCGTACAGAGACCAGAGCATGCCCATTGAAAAGGAGAGAAGCAGTAAACCCGTCAAGGAATACGACCTATGGGAGGATCCCAGCAAAATGAATCTGAACATCACATTAGACCACATGTTGAATCTGGTTCCCAATTTACAGGCAAAAGCTGCTCCAAGCCATAGTGACAAGTGAAATATTGGTGCAGATGTCCATGCATGAAATAGAAAATGCGGTGCAAAGTGCAAGAATGTGGAAACAGTCTAGGACCATGACACATCCGCTCTAGAGCTGACCATAAAGATCAGAGGTGAGGCAGTGTCAAGGTTCATTCTAGATAGAGGATCATGAGTAAATATAATATCAGGCAACCTGGCCAAAAAGTTAGGAATCGCCTCTGACCATAAAGATCAGAGGTGAGGCAGTGTCAAGGTTCATTCTAGATAGAGGATCATGAGTAAATATAATATCAGATAGCCTGGCCAAAAAGTTAGGAATCACAAATATGCAGCCCGGCTCTGTTCTAGATCTGGATGAGAAGAGTCCGACCAGTTGGAATCATCAGGGGAGAACAAATTGAGGTGGTAGGATGCATGTCCACATAGTCTTGAAGATGATTAAGATAGCAGGTGCATATCCCATGCTATTGGGAAGATCATGGCTCAGAAGTTGATAACACACCTAGGATACGGACAAGATTACAATCCATAGGGGAAAAAGAAGGTATACATCTCGGTTGTAGGGAAAGATAAGTTAAATCTAGCTAGCCAACTGTTGCATATGCAGAAGGCTTGAATTACTTGGAAGGGGTAGAAGATGACAAGGAAGATGCAAAGATCAAGACCTTTGGACTAAGCTTCCCCGTTTGTGGGGCTGGATTTTCAAAGAAGAGGGTCCTACATGATCCATAAGTCCTGGTCGCTCATCTTAAAGTGCTCACATGAATGAAGAAAGTACAAAGGACGATGAGGAAGACACTCACGATAGGATAGCTGAAATATAGGCCAAGCAAGAGAAGGCCATATTTTCTCTCAAAAGCAGGAAGAAGACTAACTAAGGAGGCAAAATGTTAGGGTCTAGGAAGATGAGCTTGAGAAAGTAAACTTAGGAGATGATCAAGAGCCCAGAAAAGTCAGAGCCAGCACACAAAACTGAATCAGGAATTCAGAGGAAGGCTCCTGGAGCTGTTGAAATCCTACAAGGATGTGTTTGCATGGAACTACTCTGACATGAAAGGGATTGATCCTAGCCTTTACCAGCACAAGATTAACCTAAAGAAGGATGCAATTCCTATCAAGCAAAGTAGGTATATAATGAACCCTACCTACATGCCAAGCAAGCCTAAGAGGAGATAGATAAGCTATTAAGAGTGGGGTTCATCTATCCAATTGACAGAGAAGAATGGCTATCACCCATACTCATTGTCCCAAAGAAGAACGAGAAGCTCAGAGTTTATATGCAAACTAAATGCCTCCACCATTCCCGCTACCATTCATAGATTTTCTACTAGATGTGGTAGTAGGACATGAGACATACTCATTTTTGGATGGGTTTAGTGGGTACAATCAGGTGTGGATGGCTCCGGAGGATAAGGAGAAAATAGCCTTTGTAACAAAATGGGGGGCTTTTGCCTCCAATGTGATTACTTTTGTGCTGAAGAATGCTTCAGCCACGTTCCAGAGGATGGTTCAAGAAATATTCTATGAATATTTAACCACCTTCATGAGGGTATTCATGGATAATTTCAATGCATTTGGAAAGAAAGACGACCACATAAAGCACCTTATGATCTGTATGGAGAAGTGAAAAACAGCTAGATTGAGCCTTAATCCAGCCAAATGCACCTTTGCTATCATGAGTAGATCTCTATTGTGGCACATAGTGTTTGCAGAAGGACTGGTAATAGATCCAAGAGATTATTATAAAATTATAGCCGCCCAAGAATGCCAAGAAACTTGCCAGATTCCTTAAAGAAAATTCCCCTTAAATTTCACCTCCCTCACCCCTTAAATTTCCCCCTCCGGTGCCCTTATGCGTGCACACACAACCCCTCCCCCCAAATAAAAAATAAAAAATAAAAATCCCTCTTCTTTTGTTCCTGGGTAGAAAAGAAGAATAGATCATAGTAGTGGAGCAGTAGACAACTAGCAGATCAAACTGTCCTAGCATTTGCGTGTCGGCTTCATGTAATGCAAAGAGGGGGGAGAGAGCGAGAATGCAAAGAGGGGGGAGAGAGCGAGAAGGCAAGTGATGGAAACAGCCAAGAAAAAGGACGAGAAAAACTCAAAAAAAGCCAAAAATTAAAGAAGAGACTCTGATAATAAATAAAGGAAGTGGGAAAGCAAGAGTTTGTGCACACGCCCTAGTGCATATATATGACAATGGGAGCATTGATAATAAAAAGTGGCACCACTAATTCTATTTCAACAAGCACACTTCGAAGAAACATCGACGTCAATAACCGCTTACCCAAAAATCAGGTTTGTGCGCACTCTATAGGAAGACTATTAGCTGGCGTTTTCTTTTTCCCCACCCTCCCTCCCTGCAAAGGAGGCAAAACACTTTTTTTTTGTTTCCTTTTATTTTTGAAATTTTTACCTACCCCCCCAGACTAGTGGTAGCACCGTGCACTTGCTCCATTAGCCTCTCCCTCCCTTACTTCATCTCACATTGGGTCGGGGCTCTCGTCTTCACCCGTGTGCATTGATCTCTAGGAGGAGCATAGTTTTACATTTCCTTTTCACATCACCTAGCATCTAGGGAGGAGTGGGCAACCCCCAATACCTACTTGCAGCCTTTTTGGCTATATATTGAAGAGGAGGATTCCATGGTTTCTACATCGACTGTCATCTCTTCATCTATTCCCCAACTTCCCAAGGAATCCATCCTAGATGGGACCAACTACCTTGATTGGTCTTTGCAAATGAAGACTTTACTCCGTATAATCAACTATGGAGTATTGTTACCAAGGCCAATGCTGAGCCAAATATGACTTCTTCTCAGGCTAAGATTGATGCCTTGCTTGATAAGGATGCTCGGGCACATGCATTCATTATCTTTAAAATTAAACCATATGTTGCTTATCAATTTGATGACAATGATGATGAGACTGCAGAAGAATTATGAGATGCCATTAAAAGGAGGTATTTTAGAGAGAACTCTACTCAGAAGATTCAGTCTTTGGAGAATTAGCTTGTCAACCTGAAGATCTCTGACTACCAACATCATGAATTCCATCACAAAGTTTGTTAGCAGTTGGTCTCTTTGGGGAGCAAGGCTACTGATGAAGACTTTGTTTATCCGATCCTCCGCCAAATTTCCTAAAGCTTTCTCATATTTCTGTGATACTATTTCACTTCTTCCCTCTACTCTCAATTTGGATACTATTACTGGCATGCTTCAGGATAGAACTACAAGGAAGAAAATAAGCTAGGTGCCTCTGAGACCCTTCTTCAAGTCAAGAGAAAAGGAAAAATGTAGTCTAAGGGTTCCACGAGCAACAAAGTTGACTTTAAACCTGCTAGCAATCCTGCTCATAAGGATCTTACTTGCCATTATTGTGGTCACAAAGGTCACATTTAGCCTGGCTATCACAAGAAGGAGAGAAGGTGGTTCTACAAAGAAGCCCACCAATTAAATTTCTTTATCTACTAACCAATCCTAGAGATCCTCTTCCACCAAGGAGGTTGTCTTCATCAGTATTTATTGAGGAGCCTCTTGCAAACTCACCTATTCATGCCACCTCACATACTCACATGACTCATGACAGGTCCATTCTGCATGATATTCAACCTAGCTCTTCAAAGGTGTCCATTGGTGATGCTTCTAACCTTTAGGCCTCTTGTTTGGGTAACGTGCGACTTAACTATTCTCCTAGCCAACCTTTTACCATCTAAGATGTGCTTTATTTTCTCAAGCTCTCTAGCAATCTGCTCTCTCGGTGTTTTGGATTGCAGAGAAAGGCTATGGTGTGTAATTCGACTTTGACAGTATAATTCTTAAGGTCATTGACACTAGCACCTTGCAGATTGTTGCCATAGGTGCATAGGAAGGTGTTCTTTACAAGTTGAAAGACTTTGGTGGCTCTTTGAATGAGTCACAGTCTCATTTTCTACAACTTCTTCAAAGCAATCATACCTTGGTAGCTAAGGTGGATACAACATTATGGCATGCTCTTGCTATGGGCACAAGAACTATGCTTCTCTTGAACAGTTGTCTTCTCAACAAATGGTCGAGGGTCTTTTGTTAAAACCCTCCCACTCTGCTCGTGTGGCTTGTTTGTATGGCAAGCAACATAGAGAGACTTTCCCTCATGAGACTACTCATCGATCTTCTCACATCTTGGAGCTTATACATATGGACTTGTGTGGTCCCATTCGGACTACTACCTAGGGTGGTGCCAAGTACTTCATGCCTCCTTCATGCTCATTATTGATGATTTCTCATGTAAATCTTAGGTGTACCTCTTGGCATAAAAATCTCAAGCTTTCTCTTGCTTTCAAGAGTGGGTGGATCTGGTTGAGAATGCAACCACACAAAAGGTTTGATAACTCCATTCAGATAACGTTGGAGAATTCATCTCCAAAGCCTTCCACAACTTTTGTTCCTAGAAAGGTATTGGCCACTGTTAGTTCTCCACACCTGGAACTCCACAACAGAATGGTGTGGTTGAATGCAAAAATAGGACTGCTAGGAGATGGCCCGTACCATGCTTTCTTCTTCTGATCTTCCTCCCTCTTTCTAGGGAGATTTTATGACCACTAATGTCTACATTATCAACCGTTCTCCCACAAAGGAGGTTGTTAATATGACACAAAGGAGGCTTTTACACAACCAAAATCTTCAGTTTCACATCTCAGGTCTTTGGTTGTGATGCCTATGCTCATATCCATGTTTCTAACAAGTCCAAATTTGATCCCGAAGCTAGGGAGTGAAAATTTCACTTTGTTGAACCCTCATCTGATGATTCTCAGTATTACCATAAAGTTTCCTCATCTTTCTGTTTCTTTCTCTTCTTCCTTGGCACCCCCCCTCTCAGCTTCTCCACCCCATGTTTCTCCGATGCCCTTTTAGCTTCTCCTACTCCTCCTACTGCTATGCAACAAAGGATTTCCCCTAGGATTCCTTGATGGCTAGAAGGAACTATTTGTGACTTTCATCTCTCAGATGTTGATCTTCATCAACTTGTTGACTCCTTGGTAGCACCTTTGACATGGGCACAGAGATTACAGCAACTTCGTCATTTCTATAACCTTGATGATTAAAGTGGTGCAATCATATGAGCCTACTACAGCTAAAGAGGCTCTTTCTCTTCCTAAGAATGGTGGGTAGCCATGGAGGTCGAGATTGATTCCATTGAAAGGAATGGTATATGGGAGCTTGCGGACTTGCCTTTGCATAGGCAGGTCATTGGGGTCAAGTGGTGGGTAGCCTGAATGATGGGTAGCCATGGAGGCCGAGATTGATTCCATTTAAAGGAATGGTACATGGGAACTTGTGGACTTGCCTTTGCATAGGCAGGTCATTGGGGTCAAGTGGGTCTTTAAGACCAAGTTTCATGCTGATGATTCTCTAGAAAACCACAAAGCTGTATTGGTTGCAAAGTAGTATTCTCAAATTGAGGGTATTGACTATGAGCAAACTTTTTCCCTTACAACCATATATACCACTATCAAACAATTTTTGCTATGTGCTCATCCTCACTGGCCAGTTTATCAGATGGATGTCAACTCTTCCTTTCTCAATGGTGACTTACATAAGGAGGTCTATGTTGAATAGCATCTAGGTTTTTAGGTTTGTGGACACGAGGGTAAGGTGTACAGATTGCATAAAAGCCCTTATGGTTTAAAACAAGCACCCAAGGCATGGTATGATAAGATTGATGTATTCTTTCTTTTCCTTGGCCTTTAGAGATGCTTTGTAGACAACAATCTCTATGTCTTTGCTTAGGATGCTTTAATATGCTTGATCATCTTATGTGTTGATGCATTGGCTCTCATCTTGCCAAGATTGAAAAGCTCGAGTCAGATTTAGCTCTAACTTTTGAGATGACTAATTTAAGACTTCTCCATTCCTTTCTTTGTATGGAGGTCTATCAGAATCTTGATGGAGTTTTCCTTAGCTAGTACATATATTTGCAAAGTAGCTCCTAGAGACATTTGGGATGATAGAGTTGCATCCTCTTTATTCTTTGATGGATCCTAACTCCAAGATTTCTTGAGAAGATTCTACTCTCATCTTGGAGGCTTGTGGGTTCTCTTATTCACTTGACTTATAGTAGGCCTAACATTTCTCTAGAGTATTTTCCCTCTCAGGACAACCTAGCTAACCTCTTCACTAAATCTCTTCCTTGAGATTCTATTGATCAACTCCTGAGTCAGTCCACTATGCTGGAGCTGAGAGGAGGCATTGGACTGTGTTCATCTTCAACATTTATCCCATTTATTGCACCATTTATGTAGCATATTTATGTGATGTATTTTTACTCAATTGTGAGTATTTTTCCCACATTTTTAGGCACTTTTTCCTAGTCATAGTTATCTTTCACCAGTCATGGGTTTCTATCACTAGGCCGACTTGGCTATTTGTGCTCTATATAAGAACATACTTTTTGCCATTTAATTCATTCATCATTTTGCTCATGTGTTGGATCATTGTTGGATGCTCCTAGTCTGTCCTCTGCTTCTGCTTGTGCTACCTTAAACCATTTTCTCGTAATGTCCACCTCATATGTACTCTGTCAAAAACCTAAAAAGTGGGCCTTTGGATCTTCCTAATCCATTTGTTGAAAACTGCAATCACCATTAAGGATGATTCATGCTCCCTCAACCCCCAACATGCTTTGGCAAAGTTGGAGGTACCCTCATTCATGCCCAAGTCAAGACCAAGTCAAGACCACAACCAAGAATCACTTTAGGGTCACTTATCAATCGGCCAATTGTCATGTCATCTTTTAATTCCCCAAATCAGTCCCCTACCTTGACAAGTTCAACCTTAATAACTTTCAAAACTAGTCAAAATGGGGCCCAAGCCCATAGCTCCCTCTCACCGTGCATTTCATTGAGTCCTACCACGACAGAACCGAACTTGAGGGAGGTAGTGATGTTGGATGGGGTGCAACTTAGGATCAATCTCACTGAGGATCTCATTAGAAGTGCCCTACCCCTCCTAGCCATGTCTCAACAAAACTCCACAGTAAGAAAGGTGCCATGGACAAGATTCTGCATTTAGTCATCACCAAAAGAAGGCTTCAACTCCAATGAGGCCAAGTTCGAAGACATTATAGTCTTAGAATTGTTTCCACCTAGCTTCAGTGCTCATTTTCCTCGCTCATCAAAAGTCTCGAGACTAACAAAACAAGGTGTTACTCACCATTATAACCAAGTTGCTTACATGCCAAACAGGCAAATTGGGACAACTCTAAGGCTCATGCAAGAATTCGGCAAGCAAGGTACATTGTGCCTACATGCCCACAAAAGTCCTTTGTCTCATGACATTGGCAAAAAATTTATATCCCCCTTATATTGTCTTATGAAGTAGCATCTCTTTGACATCCCAAGCCTCATCTTCCCCCAAAGAGACAAAATTTGGAAATATCCCAAAACCCCTTAGTAACCCCTCAGTCTTCTCACCCATGGCACCCGACACCAATAGCTATAGAAGTGATATGTTTCTAGACCCTTCTTGCATGTGTTTGCAGGCCGCTGGAGAAACTTTTTGGGCTTTGCACCACTCATTGAAACCTTATGCGCAACCATATGAGAACTCCTGAGATCTTTTGGTTCACTCGAATCTCCACGTTACCACCATGACAAACAATCTCATTAAGAATGTTCTCTACTTTTGTAATCGCCTCATCTTGTCGAGCTTTACCAGGCATAGTGAAAGCGTAGTCTATGTAACACTTTAAGAGGCAGTCAAAGATACGCGCATGAAAGCATACAAAGTACAAAAGTGAACATTCTTAAGAGGAAGAGGAAAAATGGGGTTCCAACTATTATCCTGCAAATCCCTCATTGGAGGCGCCAACATAGGTGATGAAAGTACACCACCATCCCATTCACGCCTATAAAACTGCCCATCTCATCACATTCCTCTTCACCAATGTCCCTCCCCTTGCATTTCTTCTTGCCTTTTTGTTTCACTCCATGCATGCACCAAGGGCATGGATGAGTAGTATTTTCACCTTGAGTGCAACCAAGCATACACTTGATTGTCTTTAGGTCCCCACCCATATGCCAATCAATGGCAAAACTTTTGTCTCGATTTCTAGGTCAAATTTTGAGGCTGTTGGTCAGAGGCCAAAATGGTCGATTTTAACTTCGGAAGACCAAGTCCAAAGTCGAAGAGCTCGATGTCTATGGCCATGGGAACATCTAAGAATGGCCATAGGGCCATTCTTTTCATGCACACAATAGGTGGAAGAATGACCCTAGATCCTCAACATCCAAGTGCTCCCCCTCTATTTGTGCCTTAATCACATTACTAACCCAAGTCAATCTCTCAAAGACCCGTGCTAGCACCTCATGTATCTCCTTGGGAACCTCAGAGGCTCCCAACCACCATATTTTCTTTCTCTGATTGAACACTAAATGAAAAGTTAGTGTTTGTTCTGCTCTTATCACCAGCTTCATCATCACTAGCTCCATCAATCTCCCAATCACTAGTTCAATCACTCTCTAGCTCCTCACGACCGTCACCAACTTTAAAGACTTCTGCCATAGCGCAGTTCATGAGTATAATACTCACTCTTTCTAGTCTCCTTCCCTTCACTATCTGACACTCATCCAACTTCAAAACGAATGAGACTGTTTGACCTATGAAATCCACAAACAAACACAATGTTACACTCTTTGCGAAAACGTGCACACAAACAAAAACATTATAATGTTACAAACCCTACTCACATCCTGCAAGCAATCCATAGAATAATATCATAGCCTTTTGTAGCATCTGCAAGTCCACAAATATGTTGTTGAATTCATTTGTAAGGGAATGAAACCATATCACGTGCATCTTCTTTTTCATGTGCATCTTCTTTTTCCCCCATGCTACGATGGAGAGGGAGTCATGGATGTGATAGTACTCACCAATCCTGCATTTAACGTCTTCATTGCTCACTCCCTTAGCTAATGATACCCTCTTAGGTGGTGGGAAAAGGTTGTGCGTGGGTGATACCTTTCTTGCGAAGGGTATCTTCTAGCAACTAAAGAAGTGCCTTATAGCCCTTGGTGGGAAAAGGTTGTGCATGGGTGATACCCTTTCTTGCGAAGGGTATCTTCTAGCAACTAATGAAGTGCCTTATAGTCCTTGGTGCTAATGCCTACCTCATTGCACGTATTAACAACTTCAGCATTGCTAATAGTTTGGGCTACCTCAGATATGATATCATTAGCCACCCACCAAATGTATCTTCTTGCCACGGGGATCTTTGATCATTTTAAGCACATGCTTCCTCATTGTGATTGAGCGCAAGAGCTCATTATAGTCCCCAAACTCATCAACACTTGTAACATCTTGGAGGAATGCCCTATAAAGCAAAAAGAAAGCATTGACATTTCGAACTTGGAAGTGCACTGACAGTGCATAGACATTACCAGTGGAATGGTTAAGCTCCATACCATGCTATGTGCACTCTTCGCTTTTACGAGCACCCCCTCCCACAACAAGTGTTTTAATGTGGTTGAGTGGCCTCTTACGCTCCTTGGATGCAGGGGTGCTCTTCATGTGGTCGATGATCTGCCTTAGCTTTTCAATGCATGCTGCACCCTCTCGATTTGCATCCTCGAGCTCCTTAACCTTGGCGTGAGACTGAAGTAGGGCTTGGTGCAAACCACCTAACATACCTTGAAGATCATGAAATTGCGTATTAATGGCTACCGCACCTCCCAAGAGAGAACTCTCAACATTCACCATTGAAAGAAGCAATAGACAACCATCGTTGGGTACTTACCAATGCTTCGAGCTCACGTCCCTTAAGGTCCCCAAGGTCAATTCCGGAAGCTACAATCCTCCAAGCTCCACCTCCACACACTGTAGAGTCGCTCGCACCACAACACAAGGCAATATCTCTCTCACTCCTCTACACATACATGCATAGTGAAGGAATATGCACTAGAGTACTCTCTCTCTCTCTCTCTCTCTCTCTCTCTCTCTCTCTCTCTCTCTCTCTCGCACACACACACACACACACAACACACACACACAACACAAGGCAAGAGCTCTCATAACACAAAGGGGGATTGTATCCTTCTATTATGAGAAAATGCCTTATATACAATTGACTCTTATTCACACTTGGGCGTCCAAAACTTACTAACTAAGGACTTGGGTGGCCAATATCTCATAATGTACAACTTTTATAGTGCCTTTGCATGACACTTATTAATGTCCTCAAATGGAGGAGCATGTTTGTTAATCCAAAATGGGATTAACATTGCGAGGACAAGTAGAATACTCTACTAGCATCACTTATTGATAATCTCTTGCAATACTCGAGCATCCCATTGTTACCATCTCCCACATATTGAATAAATAAGGGTAGGTCTCTGAAATTTTGTGCGTATCGTGCAGAAGGATCCGATGGGTATAGATTTCCATCAACCCACAGATCCACGTTTATGTGAACACCTTGTCTCCATGCAATCTTCTCTTATTCTGTGAGATGACCCTTGCCCAAAGATGCATACTCGAGCATGCAAATCCACCTTACGTCGTTGCGATCACACATTCACATTGGTGATTTTGCACAAGGCCATGGTTCTACTTAGGTGACAAGTCACACAATCAGACGAGCTCCCAATGGAGAAAAGAATTAATAGGCCAAGTAATGTTGGATTAACAGCTCTATGTTGAGGTTAAGCCATGAAAGCACAGTAGAGAGAGTGACAAAAGCATGAAAGCATAGCACACACAGAGAGAGAGAGAGAGAGAGAGAGAGAGAGAGAGAGAGAGAGAGAGAGAGAGAGAGAGAGAGAGAGAGAGAGAGGGAAGGCTGATTTGGAGGGAAAAAGGTAGGGTAGAGACGGTTTTAGGTGGACATTGAGTTTAAAGAATGAATTCCATATATTTATATAGGTTTGGGTTAATTTTTAAAGCATGAAAATTCAAAAAAGATGAAAAAAAATCACTATTTTTGGCCCCCACCTAGTTGCGAGAATGATGTAGAAAGTGATAGGATAATCTGGAGGCATTTAATGAGGGTAATCTAGTGGGGAAGTGGAGGCAATAAATGAGGGAGAAAAAGATGTCACATTTAAGGGGATATAGGAGGCTTTGGGGGGAAATGGAGGTTGAAGATTGAAATTTTGATATATATACATATGGGTCTGGGATAAGTTTTAAAGCCAAAAAACTTGCAAAATGAAAAAAAAAACACTATTTTTGGGGCCCCCCTTAGTAGCGAGCTTGGTGATGTGGAAAGTGCTTTCTACGAGCAGCTACCTAATGCCCTCATGCACTTCTAAACTCAACAAGAAATCACCTTACATGCTCTCTGCTGACTGCTACAAGCCCACAACTGCCTCCGAACTGTCTGCACCTGACTAACCAACCAAACCCACTTGGCTGACACAGATTATCACCCCTTCATGTCAGCTTACACTTCTAATCCCACATAACACTTCTACCAAACAAGGATCCAACCTTCTGGACCCTTAGCTGACCCAAACTTGTCTATAGCTACCACATAAGCACCATCAGACCACAAAGCATTCTGATTTGCTGACACAACAAACCTTTGATAGTCTTTAAACCGTCAGCTAGGACTCAAGGACACTTCCCTTCAACTTATAAAAGCCAAAATAAGATCCCTACACCATTAGCTGATCATACTGAAGCTCTCAGCTACACAGAAAATATTGTCCCTTCACTTCTCAACTAACACAAACAGAGTCATAACTGACTCAGAACTAGCTCTCCAAATATCAAACCGATACATCCTAGTGGTCCAACCTCATCAATTCAATTAAAACAACGCCATACCACAATGCATCAAAACAAAAGTCTTTGTATCCACTCACAATAGAAACAATCCAAAACCCTATGTTTTCATCAGATAGATAAGAAATACAACTGTGTATCAATAGCCCTAAGACATGGGGATTAAGTCAAAAAAAAGAACACCAAGAAACAAGAGGGGTATAAGCCTTTAACTTCAAAAGTTCACAAGAAACAGCTACAAGGACTTTACAGCCATACTCTGTAGACCTTCATCTTCAATCACAACAAGAATCATTGAGAAAGGCCTTGGACTGGTCCAAGTTCCAACAGAGCTATAGCAAGGAATCCTAGGGCACCAACCATCCTACAAGATCCTCTGTCACTTCTATGCACTTTCTGCTGTGAACAAGTCCAAACCTCCTCAAGCCAACTCCTGCATATCTTCACAAAACTCCATCGACTTTAAAATCCCTGCAAACCAACCAACTACCACACATAGCCTTCACTTCACAAAGTCTCTCCTGGCTTCTTTGCCATCTCTCTCTCTCTCTCTCTTTCAATTGTTCCTTATCTCCAATTCCCTCATCTCCCATATTGCGCTTTGTAGTTATTGCATATCTTTGTCAACTACTCCCACTATCTGCACATGTAATAGTCCCACACTTCACTTCACTTTGCAGTTGGCAATAGTTGAAGGTTGGTAGCTGTACACCTGAGGTTGGTAGCCATGCAATATTCCTAAGTTCCCTAAGGTTTCATACATACTTATACAAGCTTTATTATCCTTTTGTGAGGTGTGAGTAGGATAATATCAATGGTTCATTAAGCAAGCTTTATTATCCTCATGGGGTGTGAGCAGACTCCTCCATTGAGCGTATCCCTTGGGCCACAAAAATTCCTATCAATGGTTCACTAAGCAAGCTTTATTATCCTCATGGGGTGTGAGCAGGCTCCTCCATTGAGCGTATCCTTTGGGCCACAAAAATTCCTATCAATGGTTCATTAAGAAATTTGTGAAACCTTGATGTGAAGTATGTTTTTTGCTCTTCCTAAATGTTTTTTGTGGGTTGGCAGGTAAGCCGAAAATAAAGCAGGCAGCCAGTGTTGTTGAACTACTTATGGATCACATTAACGATGATGTGTCTGCCCAATGAGGATGATTTAGCTCGTATGTTGCCCTCATATGTGGATGATTTGGTGTCATTATAGTATGTTGCCCTCATATGAGGAGGCTATAGCTCAAAGAATGGTTGTTGACAAGAGCTACCAAAAGAATGTCTCAAACACATCGTCGAGCATCGTGCTTTTATGTGGATGATGAGTGTGAGGAGAGTTAGATAGTGTGCTAATAACAAATCGAACGAAAACTCTTACTCTCTTTATTTATCTAGTCCCATGTTTCCTCAAGATCATTGTTGACATGGCATACATAATTTGAATTCCATTTGGTTCATGGCTCTCAATGTGTTGATAGATTGTCAAGATGAATCAATGCTTGTAAAAATTATTTACTTTAGTTACAAACGACATGGTTGTAGGGTGCGGAAGCCTTGGCTCATGGCTCTAACATGTGTTGACAGATTTGTAAGATGAATCAATGCTTGTAAAAATTGTTTCCTTTGGTTTCAAACCATGTGGTTGTAGGGTGAGGAAGCCTTGGTTGTTTCATAATAATTTTAGTACTCTGAATATGTTACGTGATTCACCTTTTATGATTGCACATTGTTTGAGAACTCTAAAACGACAGTACGTGTCAATACATTCAGAAGTTATAACAAAACTTTAGTTTGGATGTGGGGATCTATCAACATCACCTAGAGTACTATATGATTTTTTCACTCGCTCAAGTTTGGGGCTTGCTTGGTTTGATCGGTTGGTGTCTTGTAGCACTCACTTTCTTGTAATAGAATACTTACGAGCTCCTTCTTCTCTCCTCTTGCTTGCTTATATGATATTGTGTTATTGAATGCTAGATGGTTTGCTTGCTTGAATAGGTTTTCTTGTATGTTTCTCCCTCTTATTAGATTCTTCTTCATCCGCCTTTTATGAAAGAGAACCACTATAAAGGCCATTCTCTTCTTGCCCCCATCTAGGCAAAGAGAGCTCTTATGTCACCCTATAGCCATGGAGTATTCTAGTGTGAATATAAAGTGAGGACACAATGGATTAGCTAGCACACCCATATCAAGGAGTTGCATTTGTGGCTCAAGGGCAAGACCCAATGGCACTTGATTCACCAAGGCTAGGGTAAGCACTTTTGGCTTGAATACTCTCGGTAAACATTAAACCAAACCTTCTCTCATTTACTTCATTTTCCCTTTAGTTCCTTCCTTCCTTTATAACTACACTCTTTCTCATCCCATATTCTAAAAATTAAGGGATTTATCTTTACTAACTTTAAATATTTTTTCTTTTATGACTCACCATGCTCGTCTCTACATTCTTAGCCCATTCCTTCATATCTTTCACCTCTTGCACTTATCTTATTCATATCCTTCGATGCTCCTACCTTTAACTTTTTGCTGCATGTGTTTCTTCTTTTGTTCATCGTCAAGCATTAGACCTAGTATAGTGTTTTCTTTGACCAAGTCTTGTTGAAAATGTGGTGCCAAGATGCACAAGTTCTTGTACTAAGGGGGGATGTGAAGAGAGCATGTGAATCCACTCCTAGATGGTGGAGATGAGATATTATCAGTGTGTGGGAGGATAGAGATGATGAGGTGGCATCATTTGAAACCAATGGTTTGTATTCCTTTGGCTATATCTAGAGCCACAATCTAATGAAGAAGAGCACACTTTTGCCTTATCCAAGTCGCGGTGGCCACTTGCTTATGCACTAACACCATCATTAACACACTAATCCTTTCTCTATCATGCACTAAACAATGCCTTTTCTCACATATACTCCACCATAGCCTCCATTTTGCACTTCTCTTGAGCTCCCAAATCTTGTTTTTTCAACTTGGTATCAGAGCCATTCTGATACTAGAAACATCCTTCAACATCCCCCCATTCATTCCTTGAGCCCCTTCTCATAATCCTAATCTTATCCATTTCAAGCTTCCATGGAAGCTTGACCACCTACTGGTCTTTTGGTCATAGCCGGAGCTACAGTCCACCTTTTTCAGATATTTTTGATGCAAAATCTTCCCAATTGATAGACACACATTTACCCTAACAAGCTAGCCAACATTGTTGAGCGTAACTGGCAGAATCAACAGAGTTGTATCACGCTTACTACAGTGCGCCATTTCACCTCCTACAGGATGTAGACGAGGAGATGCCCTAATTTCTCCTATAGCAAGGGTCATCCTGAAGTTCTCTAAAGACTCACCAAAGGGTTTCTCAAATGACGCAAGGAGCTGGTCACACCAACTGAAAAAGCAAAGGATACCCCAGCTGCCATGGCCAAAATCTTGAGGTATTATGAAGAAGCTCGATTAAAAATCCTAATCACAACACTTAAGGGCTAATCCAAACATAAGTACAAGCTTTTTTGAGTCATTCTAAAGTGTTTGGTGGAAGTCTTGCTCAAATATCTCTTTGTATCCATGTACTCATGAGAAATCATCTTTAAATGCCTTGTAATGCCTGTTGAAATTTGAGCATAATGATGAGCTATGGTGGATCATACACTAGAATCAACATGATTAACAAAGTGATTAAGACGTAATTAGTGAATAATTAGCACATAGATTAATGTAGGCATGGATACTCAAAAACCAGCAAATTCTCATTAGGGCTATGCCTCAATTTATAGAGTTTACATCAAGCATCAAATCCCCTTGATTTCTCCATGATTCACTCCCTGAATATCTCCACCTTTTGCCTGATTCTCTCCACCTCTTCTCTTTTCCTTGAATATCTCCACACTCCTAAATTCCCTCATGCTACCCATTATTCTCTCCCAGTAGATTCTTCTAGCCTTTTCACAGGTTCTTTCACAATTACATCTCCTCTTTTACAGCCTCTATCCAAGAGCTTGTTCCCACACACACCCTATTCACTTGTATATTTCAACACCTCCCCTCAAGTGAATACTCCTAGTACACCTAGACCCTATACCAAGTTTGCCTCCCCTTACTTGGTAGTCCGCGACTAGTGTCTACTCCTCCCCTCAAGTTATCTCAGCACACCTGGACCCTATATCAAGTTTCTCTCTTACTTGATAGTCCGCGACCAGTGCCTCAAGTCCCTAAACTCCATAGTCCTTGACACTCTCTCTCTCTATGTGTCCAAGGCTACTATAAGTGCCCGCGACCTTGACTAAAGTGCTCACACATACATCTATCACTTGGCCTACATCATCGGTGGCTCAGAGGTGGTTTTACTTTATTGGGGCAGGTTACATTGGGTTGTGGGCTCTCTCTCTCTCTCTCTCTCTCTCTCAGAGATTTTCACATGGCTCCTCACTCTTTGGAGCCTCACATCTTCTCTTGTCTTCAGTCTTCTTGTCGTGGCAGCTTCTCTCCACGCGTCCATCTCTTCTTTCAGTCTTCTTGGGGCAGCTTCTCTTCTTGTGGCAGCTTCTCTTCTCGTGTCCATGTCTTCCTTCAGATCTTCTTCTCGGTGTGGATCCTCTTCTTGGAAAGAGATATTCTTCTTCTTCTTCTTTCATGGCTGGGGCCATGAGCTCGTCCGTCAGGTCATTTTGCTCCATGTGAGCAACATGTTTCAATGTTTTGCTGACAGTTCCTTTGGGCTTTTTATGTTTATTTTGTATCATTATGCAATGCAAACCCAAATTTATGCGGGAGGTCTTACCTCTTGCCTTAATCTGGACAAGGGCAGTGTCTGTTCCCATTTTTACACTGATAAAATGTGCCCAATACATAATGCGTATAGCATCCATTCTTATGCACATTCCCAAATGCAATTCTGGCTGTGAATAATCTTGAATTTGAGTGAGATTTACAGGCATTAACCAAGGGTTAAATGCAAAATGATGATTTTCACAATTTTATCAGCACAATTTTTCCAAAAATTACACTAAATTAAGGGTAACCAATTTGTACGGGATGGTTGGAGTATCAAACCAACTCCGATTTGAAATCTGAAGTTATAGGGATCTGTATCAGATACTAATGGTTAATTTGAACCCTCAATTGCACCAAAATACAGTGATTAGCACTGATTAATCACTGATTAGGAAATTAATGCTCTGTTTTGTGTGCAAAAAACAGAGTATGCGGGGAGTCCAGATCTGGTGCCTTCCACTTCAAATGAGCTCAAATGCTTTCAAAGGCATCAATAGCAATGAGTCTAGTAGAGGATTAAGCCAAGAAACACAAGATTTGACCAAATAATGAAAGCTTAATCTCTGTTTTACCAAAGTCACCTGCAGATTTGATGAAGAGCTTGGATCTCTCTGTAGACTTGATGAAATTGATTTCTGTCTTCACCAGCTTGTAGAGCATGCTTGAAAACCCCCGGGGCTAAGAGGAATTGAAGCAATTTGACTTGAGCAAGTAGTAATGGCAGAAACTGCAGAGAAAAAAGGCGCCTGCAAAAAACGCGAATTCTCCTAGTTCCTTTGGCGGTTTGCTGCGCCGTTTCGATGGGCTGGTAGCTAGATGTATTAGCTAGCTTGTGCTAAGAGGGCATAGCCTAACATTGACTGTGCATGGAGAATAGAGTCCTCCACTGGCTGGGGGTGAAGGGGAAGAGTGAAAGCTTACTAAAAAATTGATTTTTTGCTAATTATTTTACTAATCCTAATTAATTCACTAATGGGTTCATAAATCTAGTTGATTCTAGGCATGGCTCTGATACCATGTTGAAATTTGAGCATAATGATGAGCTATGGTGGATCATACACTAGAATCAACATGATTAACAAAGTGATTAAGAAATGATTAAGACGTAATTAGTGAATAATTAGCACATAGATTAATGTAGGCATGGATACTCAAAAACCAGCAAATTCTCATTAGGGCTATGCCTCAATTTATAGAGTTTACATCAAGCATCAAATCCCCTTGATTTCTCTATGATTCACTCCCTGAATATCTCCACCTTTTGCCTGATTCTCTCCACCTCTTCTCTTTTCCCTGAATATCTCCCAGAATATCTCCACACTCCTAAATTCCCTCATGCTACCCATTATTCTCTCCCAGTATATTCTTCTAACCTTTTCACAGGTTCTTTCACAATTACATCTCCTCTTTTACAGCCTCTATCCAAGAGCTTGTTCCCACACACACCCTATTCACTTGTATATTTCAACAATGCCTAGCTCTCACTAGTGAATCCCGTCATGTGTGTTGTGCATCCCATCATTGATGTGTATGCTACCAACTTGATGCATTCTGCAAATTAGTAATGAATATGGCATGTTTGTAAGCATCCTCCACATTAAGGCAAAGTGGTCATAAGTCTCTTTGAGCCAACCATTGTAAAGGGTAGACACTGCCAGTTGTACCACCACATAGAAGTGGGCATTGGTAAGACCCCCTATTCACCATGGCCCAAGATGAATTTATCAAGTTTAGTGGTATGGGATTTCACACATGGCAGTCAAATATCATGTATGCACTCATGAAAAAAAATCTATGGGGAATAATTCAAGAGGGAGCTATACTCAAGCAAGCATAGGAAAAGCACATGGAATGAGAAAAATGAGAGAGCCTTGGGACTCATGGCACTTGCATTAGATGATGAGACAATTCATCATATCACTGGGATTGAGAAGGCCAAGGAGGCATGGGAAAAGCTA
This sequence comes from Cibotium barometz, assembly GCF_041138505.1. Classification (NCBI taxonomy): domain Eukaryota; kingdom Viridiplantae; phylum Streptophyta; class Polypodiopsida; order Cyatheales; family Cibotiaceae; genus Cibotium; species Cibotium barometz. Next base: position 25,606,716 of record NC_141091.1, read on the forward strand.
CACACATTGTTTGGTACACAAGCAAAGCACTCCAAAGTTTACTTGCTCATGCAGTTGTATCAACTCAACCTAGGTAATAGTCTTGATCTAACAAGCCACGGCAACAAGACTTATAAAAGTATCAAATAACAACTTGCTACCATTGATAAAGTACTTGATGATGATGAAGCTAAAGCTATTTTGCTTGCTAGTTGTGAAAGGAAAGAAGAGTATGCCAACATAGTTGAAATCTTGTCTAACAACTCTAACTTAACCTTAAATGATGTAGAAGCTTCATTGCTTGAACATGAGCAAAAGATGAAAAGCAAGTATGAAAATGGAGCGTCCTCATCAAGGGACTTGGCACTCTATGCTGGTAAAAGGGAATTTAAGCCTAGATGCAATCATTGCGGCAAGTTGGGTCACACAATTAATACATGCAAGTTCAAGAAAAAACCAAAGCTTGAATGTACGGTGTGTGGGGAGCTGGGACACATGGAGAGGAGTTGTTGGTCAAAGAATCAACCTCAACAAGCGAATGTGGCAGAAGCCTCCTATCCAGGGGACGACACTGAAAGACTTTTTTGAAGCTATGGAATTTCACCTACCCCTTGTACTATTTGTATTGTTTTTACCCGTTGGCACACCGATGATGTTGCCATGGTAGATTGTGTAAGGCCAAGATGCCTAGTTGTGTGTGATGCCAAGTTGCTTGGTTAGGCCTAGATGCCTGTGTTATGTACCTCTCACCCAAGTGTCCAAGATGGCACCAAGGGGGGTGTTGGAAATGTGGTGCCAAGATGCACAAGTTCTTGTACTAAGGGGGGATGTGAAGAGAGCATGTGAATCCACTCCTAGATGGTGGAGATGAGATATTATCAATGTGTGTGGAGGATAGAGATTATGAGGTGGCATCATTTGAAACCACATGGTTTGTATTCCTTTGGCTATATCTAGAGCCACAATCTAATGAAGAAGAGCACACTTTTGCCTATCGTGGTCACTTGCTTGTGCACTAACACCATCATTAACACACTAATCCTTTCTCTCTCATGCACTAAACAATGTCTTTTCTCACATATCATCCACCATAACCTTCATCTTACACTTGTCTTGAGCTCCCAAATCTTGTTTTTTCAACTAGTCTTCCCATGGATATTATTTTGTTTCTTCTTTTCTTCACCATCAAGTATTAGAACTAGTATAGTGTTTTCTTTGACCAAGTCTTTCCATCTTCTTGGTTGCCTTGTTGTATGTATTTTCCTAGCACTCACCTTTTGATATAGTCTCATTCTTTGTTGCATTGCATTTTTATTTCCACGTTTATATTTTGGTAGGTACCAACCCTCTTGACCAAAATAATTTCCATCTTTGTTTATTTATTAAGGTAACGAATTTATTGGGGTGGAATATCTATAGGTGACCCAAAAGGGATTCCTTGTTACTTTGGTCACTTCACTTTGATTACTTTTTTTGCCATTGTTATTTCTCTTGCGCATAAGTTTTTAAGCTAAGGGTTTATTTTAAAGGTTTTAATTTGCATATAAGCCATTAAAAGTTGCATACTACTTACATCATCGTGCATATACCACTCTCACCACGTCACCACCACATATTAATACTCCACACATTTCTAACCTCTCACACCATTCTTCACCACCATATAAGTTTTTTTTGGATGTGATTAGACTTTCTCTGGAGCTTTCAAAAAATAATATCCAGATTTGAATCATTGTACTCTAAGATTCTTGAACTTTTAATTGTATATGTTCTATAGTACTCCACTATTGTCCATTCCATTGGTGTAATGTTATATGCTAGTGCCACTTTTCGAATGCAAGCCTTAGTTGTTTTTCGAATGCAAGCCTTAGTTGTTTTCGAATGCAAGCCTTAGTTGTTTGTTGAATCAAAAACCAGCCTACTATTGTATTTGTGCCTAAAGTGTAGTGTCTTGGTACTTTTGAGTTATCGCACTTTTGGATAATCTTTTGTACCTAGAGGAAGCATAGGTAGTGAGTTCTACCTTGTTTTTGGAGGTAGAGCAACATGCCCCTAGTTGCCCCTGTCAGTTGTAGCATGATGTGGAGAAGGCCCATTCTCTCCTTCCTTGCAAGGGTATATTACATGAGTAAAAATCACATATCCTTGTAATCTACTTTAGTGTTCTAGATAGAGTGAGTCCCATCTTGTGTGTATGTGTGACATTGGTTGAGGTGCATTGTCCACTAGAATTCTAATAGAACGTGCTTCACTTGACCATGCCAAGGTTTCTTTAAAGTGGTGGGACGTGCTAGTTCATCTACATATGCTTCTAAGAAGCCATGTCTTTAGGCAAAACCTTGATAGATGAAAGAGGTTTTGTATGGTGATGGGATACACACAAGGCATCGTGTGTAATTACTTAAACCACCTTAGAATACATCTACAAACAAAGTAAATATGAATATAGCTCACTTGAAATGTTGGCATTATTCAAACTTCTTTTAAGGATATTAGGCTTTCTATTTAAAAACTAACAATACTATATGCATTATTCAAACTTCTTTTGAGAATATTAGGCTTGTGATTTAAAAAGCTAACAATACTATAGACATTATTCAAAACTTAAAAAAAAAAGAATATTAGGCTTGCTACATACTATCAAGATGACATCATTAGTTAAATAGGCATTCTTCAAAACATTTTTTCACACTCAATAAGGCTATCAACACCTTGTGGATTTTGTTAACGTGAATCCTTTGTGCCCTCCCAGATAAACTTCCACAAAGTAAGATTTTATGCAGTTTGGGGGGCATATTTCACACTCAATAAGGCTGTCAATAGATTTTGTTGACTACTTGAATCCCTTATGCCCTCTCGAATAAATTCCCACTACAATAATGTAGGCGATCATTGGTAGTCGCTATTTCAAAAACCTACTCCTTGTCATGGTTGTCACTAATTGTTAGGTTATGTGGTTTATCTTCAAACTCAAGCCTTGCTATTTGGAGAAGCATAACTACCTTACACTTGAAGTGCACATGCTCTTGGGCATAGTATGTATGTGCATCTAGAATTATGCCATGTTATTTCCATCCTTGTAATTAATAATTGTCATCACTACATACAATTAGCTTAGACCTAGCATTTCCCAGAGAAGGACACAAAATTTTCACCCTGTAAGATCAAAATGGTTGAGTCCTCATCCTCTGGTTAGTTTGATTGCTTACAATTGTACATCATAGCCACACAGTCGTATATGCATGCATGCACGTGCAGGCGCAAAGACACAAGTGCACAACCTTCTCATTTGCTTACAATTACAACCCTATTGTGTGAATGTGCTCACCCACACGTGCACCACCTTCTCCTATAATGAAAAGAAATTAGTAAGGTAGGGGGCGCAATAGTTGGACATGCAGTTTTCAAATCTGCCAGAAAAATAGAGAAAGCTCAAACTTCCATTTTTAGGGGCATCGAAACCTCCACCCTCATGCTCGCAACAGATCCTACGCCTCCATCTTGTTGTTGGAGAGCTACTTTGCATTCCAGTGTAGATTTAGGCTGCTTCCCACAACCCAAACAGGCCAAACACTCCAGGTTGAGCACACGAACAACCAAGCGCCTTGTAGACGAACACCCTTGGATGAGATGATAGACATGCAGGTTTGGGTAGACGATCTTAGGAGCAACAGGAAGGCAACGATTGGGCTGCAAGGCAACGATGGATAGGAAGACATCATTGTAGGAAATACCTGTGTACGCAAATTGTAGGAAATACCTGTGTACACAAATTGTTAACTTCTGAACGTTCTAAAGCTTCCTATCACCCCTAATTTGTGCGATATTGGTGATGTTTACTTCTAGCCTATCCTCAATGCCAAAGTGTTTAAAATTTTTTCAGCATTCCGTTGATGTTACTCCTGGATTATTAACTTTTGAACGTTCTGATTTCACTTTCACACAAGGGAGAATGTGAATGCTCTATGTTTTCATGTTCATCATCATCCTTGATAGATGTCAATACCATAATTGAACCAACAAAATTTGCCTTCATGCCACATTCAAACATTTGATTCAAACAGATGATATAAAGAAAGCATTTAGCTAGCTGCCACAATTGAAAGCCATGAAACAAATGATGATAAGGGATATGGCATATTATTCAGTACACTTGACATGATGATAATTACAAAAAGACAGTGGTTGTCTTACAACAATGGACAAAGTAAATTCGGAGCTTTCCATTGAAAAAAGTGATTTACTTACAAGACCAGACAGTACAACCTCAGCCTCATATTGAAAACTTATATATACCATGTAAGATCCACAAAAAAATTGATTACATTCATCACAAGCGCTTGGAAGTTGGGTTGTGGTGGGTAACTACAAAAAAATACTATGTTCTGCAAACACAAGCTGGAATGCTAAGCTTCTTAGTAATTCCAAAACTGCAATGAGTTATGCAATCAATTAGAAGCATAAGGAGCAAAGCTGGAAGATGACTGTCTGCAAGAGAATGGGATGAGGGAAGAAAGTGGGATGAGTGACCTTGCACAACACAGTTCAAGATACTCCACAGGAAGATGACTCTGCAAGAACAATGGAGGGAAAAGGAGCTGTGGTTGGGAAGGATGTTAGCATGAGTGGAAGAGGTGTGTGGAGAAACAGGGGAAAAGCTGGACATATTTTACCTGTAAAAGGAGGAACTCCCAAGCTTTGGCCAGAACGTAGGATTTCTGCACTATGAAATGAGGTTTTTTATATCGTGGGTAGTTTGAGAGGGAGCTTCTCAAAAGTAGCGGGCCTTTCAAATTTGAAAAGCCCTCTAAATGTGGGGGAATGTTCAAAATTTTGGGGGGCTTTTGAAAAACAAGGCCCGTTTGAAATCGTGCAGCACAAAATGCTGGTCCAACATCTAATTCTCACCTGATAGATAGAAGTTGCTACACAAACAGCTTCTAGGGACTTGGCACCATGGGCCGAACAGCCAGGGACAGTACACGAACACACCGGGCCATCACTCGGGCAGCAAGCCATGGATTCCCGAACAGGCATGCCTTGTAGACGAACAACTGCTTCCCTTATTGAACATCCATAACCCGTACACAAACAAAATTATCTAGATCCCATGCAGTTGGACACACAAAACGCCCATCTGCCCTGCCTGGACCTGCTGCTGTTGTTCCATTACCCTGCCTCTTGTGATCCATTACACGTTCATGAAGCTCGAACATCTGGTTTCCTTCAGCTGGTAGTCGAACGCTTGGGCGCTAGAAGACAGCTCCATTCCTCAAACTGTCTGTTTATTGGTTTCTTTTGTGCGGGAGAGTGTTCGGACCCAAAACCCTCTTAGATTACTCCTACCTTAGTAGAGTGTCCACCCCATCACTTTTTATCATTTGAAAGAGGAGCGAAAACTCGAGGGAAATTTCATAAAATGAATGGACTGTTGACACGAAAGGTTCACACGGGTTGACGGGTGACGGGGGTTTTGAGTCGTCTTCTTCGCCGGTGGTTTTCTCACGCGCAGAGGAGGGAAAGAAAGCTCGAGGTTCCCTGGCTATGGCGATAGTGTCACGTGTATCGCCAACGCCCCCCGGTGTCCCCGCCCTTGAGCCATCATTTTTCTGCACGCGATTGCCCACTCGCGCTGCATTTCTGATTTCCGTTTAATCGTTGCCCTCTGCCCGCCCTGCGCTGAGTTAGGGTTTCTCAGACCAGTCACTCTTCGGTTTTAAGGAGGTCAAACCGTTGGTGAGTTCTTTTTATTGCTAACTTTGCTTTCATTTAAGGGCTTGCATTGATGGTCTCCGCGGATTGCTGCTGTTTCTGAATCTCATCTCTGTCTCAAGGTTTTTTCGAAGGCCAGGATTAGGTTTAGGGTAAGGTTTTTGCATTATTTGTCAGATCCTTTACAGCTTAATTGGTGTTCATTTGAAGTTGCTCACTCGATCAAATGCATGTCTGCGGGTATTGTAGTCTGCCTGAGTTTTTTTTAAACGGGTCATTCTTAAGGTTTTGGATTGTCTGCAAGCTCCTTTACCGGGTTCTCTGAGGGTTTGGCCTAGTTACTGGATTGTTGGCCGTTTCCGATTGCATTCTATCCGATAGCGTTTGCTAGGTTTTGGGTAAGGCTTAGGGTGGTGAGGCTTTGAATATCTATGCGTCATGCCTGCATGTGTATTTGTGAGTTGCAAAGCGATATTTAATTCCACTGCATGCATTATTTATTTGTTTGAATGCAGCTTAGACGGTAGTATGGATTGCAATAGAGATGAAGCAGCTCGGTCGAGGGGGATTGCAGAGATGAAATTCTCGCAGCAGGACTATGCTGGTGCCAGAAAGTTTGCCCTAAAAGCGCGCCAGCTTTTTCCTGACCTAGAGGGCCTGCTGCAGTTCATAGCAGTGCTGGATGTCCATGCAGCAGCACAGGAGAAGCTGCAGTGTGGGGAGATGAATTGGTATGGCATGCTGCAGTCCGACCCTTCTGCAGATGAAGCCTTTCTTAGAAAGCAGTACATAAAGCTTGCTCTTGTTTTGCACCCCGACAAGAACAAGTCTGTTGGAGCTGAAGCCGCCTTCAAGTTCATCTCTCAAGCTTGGACCATCCTTTCTGATAAAACAAAGAAAGCAGCATATGACATCAAAAGAAATGCCATGGC